>NC_087200.1:177794473-177811973 GCF_015104395.2 Macrobrachium nipponense | reverse complement strand
CTGTCTGTGTTTGCATACAAATTCTTGTGTTCGAAATTGTTCCCCGTTGCTTTGAAGGGTGAACGTCGAATATTCAAAAAAATTCACCCCCACCTCTCTCTCTCTCTCTCTCTCTCTCTCTCTCTCTCTCTCTCTCTCTCTCTCTCTGGTAATAGATGGTCACCTAATTAATAGCATAATAGTTGTAACTGTTTCTTTATATATATATATATATATATATATATATATATATATATATATATATATATATCTGTATGTATATATATATATATAAATATATAGGTGTGTGTATATATAGCTATCATATATATATATGTATAATATCTATATATATATATATATCTATATATAATATCTCTTATTATATATTAATTATTTTAGCTACAAATGTCCTTTAATATCTAATTCGCTCTGCCTCGGAATTGATATATTTTCATATATGTAAACCGAAGGGGAATTTTTTAGTTGATAATAATTTCGTCCCCTCATAGGATCGAACCACCGTCCAGCGGACAGGAACGAAATCAGGACGACATCGTTAACGTCAATGTCGTCCTGATTTCGTTCCTGTCCGCTGGACGGTGATTCGATCCCATATATTTATGTATGTATCGTCTTGTCTAAATTTAAATTGCGCTATCTGTGGTAAGCAGTTGTGATATTACCGAAGGAATCTTATGTTTGCCTTACCTAACTGTTCGTGTCTGTGAGATATTACGACGGATTGTATAGAGAGTTACAGGGCGGAAATAAGATAGACACAAACCGCCCTCTCTAAAATGACACCATTTATCACCCTCAGCAAAACACAGCAAATTTCCGTTCAAAAATTTCATATAGATAGAACTTGATGAAAGAGGGGAGGACTGTTTGCAATATATGGTTAAACTTTAATACTACCACTGCTACTAATACTTTTACTAGTGTAGCTGCTTTATCTTTCTTTTGTGGTGTACTAAGAGCATTCTGGAAGTGTACAGTTAACGAGAAATGGAAATAAAATATCACCTCCTCCTATTCTCTCTCTCTCTCTCTCTCTCTCTCTCTCTCTCTCTCTCTCTCTCTCTCTCTCTCTCTCTCTAATGCGAAGTGGCTCGTCTTGATGAAAATATAAGTAGCTTAAGGCATATTATATTGACTGCTCTTTTCCCTCCTCCTCCTCTTCTTTCCAGCCAAAATCATCCATCTTCTTCTCTGAAGACTGCTTAAGTTCTTTCATTTTGGTGATATTTTCCCTTATCCTTTTACTGGATTCGGCGGGCGAAGGGCTTTTGTGTTTTCACACACACACAGACACACACACACACACGCGCACGCCCAGATTTCTTCGGAAATGTGAAAGTTTTACCTCTTTGCGATGCAAATCTCCAACATTTATACTCGAAGGATGTTAGGAAACAACCGAGATTGGTGAAGGCTCCCAAAGTGATTCTGATCCGTCTTTATGCTTCCTGTTGATGGTTTTCAAGGGACGGGCAATTTGATTTATCAACTGCGGGATTTTATCAACAGACGATGCTTTAGTCGTTACGGACCGGGTAAAAAGTATATAAATCTACACTTTTGTTGTCTGAATTTTAAAAAGAAAGATAACTGTGTTGATTCTCCATGTAACTAGATGTTCTGCATACCGAGTTGTCAGTTTACAGTAACTCTATTTCTACACGTTAGATAAATAATGAATAATTGTTTTTAGGTAAATTAGATCTTTTTTTTCCTTATGAATGATTAGTTCCTGATAAATGTATTTTTTTATTTATTATGTTAATATTCCCTCAGTTGATTTGCAGCTTTTTGTTTTTCATAGAACGAAGACGTCCATCAGTTGATAGATTCAAGTGGTGTGAACTGCATTGGCGAGTTTTTAAAGTATTTATTTAATGAATATCCTTGAACACTAACGATGGAAATGTCAGGCATCTAGTAGATTTTACAGTATTTGTAAGAAGTGCTTCACTTAGAAGCTCACTGCACAATTTCTTTGGTTTTATAGCCTTATAAATCTTTTTTCTATTTCCACGTAGGCCCTGATAGTGGCATGATTAGCTCACGTTTTCTCAGTGTTTTTCATCTTCATATAGTGATAGAGATATATTACTGATGTAGCATCGCGTTCCAAAGGCTTTATGTCATTATAGCTTGTTCTGCTTGTCAATGCTTCATGGAGTTTTGTGATAGTTTACTTTCTTAGGAAGTGATATCCGGTAGAGGTTTCTCAAAATAACCTCCTCACATTGATGTATACATTCATTTGTTGTTGCAGATTCCAAATCGGTAGGGCCTCAAAATGTCCCTTTTTAGTCTATGGTCTCGGCCGGTGTAATGAGATTTTTTTAGCGTTTAACATCTCCATAGGGGCCACAACTCAACCGAAGATCGGTTACTTTCAGAAGAAGTCTTCCGCCAGTTTTTCTTCCCAAATGAAATGCCGTTTCAGAGAAAATCAAGACTTTAGCTGGTATCATATTCGCCCCAAAATCATTGATCCCGTTGAGGGCTAGTACCGTCAGTGCACCTCTTGCGGTGCACTGTAGGCATTACTTAAGGCTCTTTGCATCGTGTCTTCGTCCCCTAGATGCAACCCCTTTCGTTCCATTTTACTTTCCACCCTCTCCTAACAATTGATTCATAGTGCAACTACGAGGTTTTCCGACTGTTGCACCTTTCAAAGTGTTTACTGTCAATTTCCGTTTGAGCGCTGAATAACCTTACAGGTTCTAGTGCTTGACCATTGGCCTAAATTCTATATTTAATTCAAAATCATTGCGAAACACCTCGAGGAAAAGTATTCCTAGTCAGTTTTAATGCCATGTATGCATTTTATTTCAAATCCTTGTGAGCCCCAAGGCCAAGGGCTTCTCTTCCGTGGTCAGAGATGTCTGAGGAGACTCAGAGCGGTGGCAAAGATATCCTAATTGTATCATTTGTATCGTTTTGTTTTTTTTCCTTTTCCCCCAGTATTGATATTAGCTTACTCTGAGGTTGTTAGGTACTTTTAGTGAACATTTTTTTTAATCATTCGTCGTTCTCCAGATTCATTGTCTTTTAGTATAATAATTTTCTTTTCTCTCTCTACTCTTCTGGGAGGTCTCTCTATCCTCTCTCTCGGGGGTGCGGTGCGGGTGGTGGTTATAGTCTCTTCTCTCCTCAATCTCTCTCTTCTCGTTCCTGGCTTCTTTTTCAATTTAAGTCGTTGATTATATACATGTTCTCTATCTCTCTTTCTCTCGTAACTTTTGACTGGAAACGTAATGGCTCGATCTTTTTGTCTTCGCCAATTTTTTTTTTTTTTTTTGGTTGACGAGTGGGGCGACCTTGAAAAATGTCAGCTGTTGGGGGGATTTGCGTAGAGGACTTTCAAAAAAGGAAATGAGGTTTTGGTTTCCGGGGGGCTCGGGTGGAATTTGCAATTACTCCATGAATTCACCGAGACGTGCACGAATGGGCAAATCTTTGTTTTTAAAATGAATTTTCTCGTATTCACACATACATACATACGTACATACATGCATACATACATACATACATTCATTTACAAATACATACATTCGTTGCTTGAAACTTGTTATGAAAGCGGGATTGTCATGGTAAACTCCGAAAAGGCCGGACTGTTGAAGCTTGTAAGTCCCTAACTGGTAATTGGAAAGCTCTGTAAATGAGGGAGAGCAGATTGTCAGACCTAAACCATTTGTTGTAAACTGGAAACATGATCTTGTAACAGAAACTTATGAGGGTATTAAAAGGAAAAAAACAGAGGAAACAGAAATGTATGAGGGTATTATGAGGAAATCGGAGGAAACGGAAGGGATTTCTAAAGAGACAAAACTTTTCCGGCGAGGCACCATGCTAAGTCCCCCGTTGTTCAAGAACAAGACAGTCTTAAGCGGGGTGAGACCCCCTTGTTATCCCAGTGGTCGACTTTCATTATGGGAATGAAGACAAGGGAAGAAACTTTCATGTCGCGTGGAATAAACTTCTATGCATTTTCCTCGCAGCGTTTTCTGAAATCTCTCTCTCTCTCTCTCTCTCTCTCTCTCTCTCTCTCTCTCCTGTGCATCTTTTTGTATCTCCCCCTCGCGTTTAGTTTTCTGTAAAAGAAAACTATTGCGATGGCTTTTTGTCTGTCCGTCCGCCCCTCAAATCTTAAACACTGCTGAGGATAGTAGGCTGCAAATTGGTATATTCATCTTACAACTCCCCAGTTCATCAAACATACAGAATTTCAGCCCTCTAGCCTCAGTAGTTGTTCATTTGATTTCAGGTTGAATTTAGACATGATCGTGCGTCTGGCACCATTGTATGTGCCAACAGCACAGGCCACCACCGGGCTGTGGCTGAAAGTTTCATGGCCCGCGACTAAGAGTTTCATGGGCCGTGGCTGAGAGTTTCATACAGCATTATACGCTGTACAGAAAACTCGATTGCGCCGAAGAAACTTTGGCTATTATTTTACTTGGTTTTTATTTACCACCGCTGCCTTGTTGCATTCTTCCCTTCCGGTCTTTCTTTCTTCGCTCACTTGCTTTCTTCCCGGCCTTTCTTTTTCTTTTCCCTGGTTTGGCGGGTTAGGTTACTCACGTCACTTTTTTCCCCTTTTTTCCTCTCTTTCATTTGTCTCGGGGTGAGAGGAGGAAATGTCAAATTTAGCTGCTCGCGATGTTAGAGACGAAGCAGCGTCTCCACATCGCGTAATAACAATCGCCTTTCAGAGAACGAAGACGGACTCGTGAGAATGGCCTTTGTGAAAGACACACCAATTCTATTTTAGACCCTAATCAGTGCATGTAGTTTGTGTAGATGTTCTTATGTTTTCTCTGCCATTTAGGTTATCTTATGTGTGTGGATGTTCCCCCTTTGTTCCAGCATAGAAAATGTAGGTGTTTGTATTATTTTTAATTAGGATTCCTGGATTGTTAGATATACTGTACTTTATTGTGAGAACTAATAGGCCTCTGGTCACTCATGAATAAATACCTATTAGCCGTCTTTGCTGGGAGCGCTTAATAATGTAAACCGGCTTGAACGTAACCCATCGAAATATTAGTCTTTCAACGAAATGTTGAGGGTTGTTTGGGTTAACCGTCTATTTCTTTTGGTAAGATTATGGAGTAATTCTCAAGAAATACAGCGCAAATACCTGACCTGAAGTCAAAGACCAATTCATTAGTCTGTTGATCTCCTTATTTTTCCTCTCTGTTGAAGGGATCTTGAATTCGGGTAACGCAGGTTATGAATGAAAGGTCTGTTCATTAGTCCTTAATCTTTCCTGTTTCATTCCTCGTTTTATTTTTTTACAATGCTTTTGAATGCGCGTTTCTAATTACGCCTAGTTCCACATTATTTTCGATAATATGTAAGTTTCATTATTCGTGGTCACCTCTTATCCGTGTACTAGTTGGATGACTTTTGCATAGGTTTACCTAATTAATTCAAACTCCGCCACATTCCTCTTAATCAAAATGTTGCTCTTTGTAATTGGGTAACTCGTGCAGGACACAACGCCCGAGTCTCTGAAATGGAGTACATGGGTCTCTCTTTGAGTAAGGAGCTGGAGTAGCTTTCTTTTCTCCGAGAAGTTTTCTTTGCTCGTGCACAACTAATACAGGCGCTTGTTTATTTTGCTTTATTTTGTCAGATGTTTTGATCACCATCACCAAATACATTTTCATAATATGCGTCTCTAAAGTAAGTAAGCATACGTGTTTGGCAAGGGTCTCTAAATTGTCTCCCTGCCTCTCTCGCATAAGCAAAAAAAAATTTTTTATTTTTTATTTTTACTTGCCCATTGGCTCTCTCTCTCTCTCTCTCTCTCTCTCTCTCTCTCTCTCTCTCATCTCTCTCTCTATATATATATACTATATATATTATATTAAAAATATATATATATTTATATATATAGATTATATTATATCTATATAATAGCGATATATAATATATATATTTATATAAATATAAAAACGTTGAACATGACTAAAATTGCTTCCTCGAATACAGAATTAAAGAAAAATTTGGACCTTTTCCAAGTTCTCCGGGTGCGTTCGAAGGACATTCATACGTAGACAGAGGAAAGAGTAATTCAGTCGTAATACTGTTGACGTATGATAGCTAATCCATATAGGGTCACGACAAGGATAGTAAATATATTATAATACTGTATATAATTAATATATTAAATAATATTATATAATATATATATATAATAATATAATTATATTATATATATTCTATCTATAGGGATATATATAATATAATATATATCCTATATATCTATATATGATATATATTATAATATATATATTATATAAATAGGATATAATTTATTATTATATTATCTCTTTATAGATATTATATATATTATATATTCTATATATATCCTTATAAATATATATTATATATCTATATATACATATATCTATAAAGTATCTATATATATATATCTATATCTATATCATATCTATATATATAAATATAATAATAGATCCCCTAATTAAATAATTTTTTAATATAATATTGTATATAATATATATCTATAATATAAATATAAGGAATATATATATATCTATATATATATATATATATATAATATATATATATATATATATATATATATATATATATAATATAAATAATTATACACACACGCAGAGACACATGTGTCTATATGCACACATGATGTTGAAATACTTTTTCGTTAAAATTAATTGGAAGGCTTTTGACGAAATCCTTCAGTTGATTTCGAACATCCTTCCTGAAAACTGTATGGGAACAGAGGATAATCCTTGCATTCCCTTTTTGCAAAATTTGTTCTTTTTCCTTAAACATTTTTAGATCCCTTGCTCTTGGATTCCATATAGCTGCTTTGGCTCTCTTCTCCGAGACTGCAATGATTTTGTGAGTGCCTTTTTTCCGCTTTTCGTTATTTTGTCTTGAACAAAACTTGTTTTCTCTCGTCATTGTCATGGGTTCTTTATTTATTTCTTGTAGCTCTAACAGTGCAAATTTATTTTGGTGCTTTCCCAATATTTGATAAATTTTTTTATAACCAGTAAATAAGTTTACAAGAAGATTAAATTTAAAAAAATACACTGTTCGACAGTTTGGTTAAAGGGGAAGTGCTTTGACTCGAAAACTAAACACTCTTGAGTTGACGATGTCCCTGCAATGTTTTTGCAAGAAAGAGGAGACGAATCGGAAGGGCAAAGGAGTTAGGATGGGCGCCATAATTCCTTAAAAAAAGCGACAGCCCTTTGTCTGGGAAAATGGCTAAGCATAGATGAGGCTAAGACAAAATTTTGCACGCGGCCCCTATGTGACCCCAGAAAGGTTATTACTCAAAATTAGCCTCCTACCCTGTGACAGGCGTACAAACACAGACAAAACAAATAAAATTTTCATCTTTACGTTGCTGTCCACCTTTTCCTCAGTAACATTATGGGAGTCATAAGTAGCTTGGGCGGAAAACCACCACCTTGTATGTTGGTGACGTCATTCAACTCCTTCCAATGCAAATCTTATAATCAGTTTAGTATATCCAAAAAATTAAACAGATGTGTTTGATTATTTTAGAATTACTTTCGTTCAGTCATAAAGCTGTGTAATCAAAATATAACTCCTGTCACCACACCAGTCAGCCCTTATAATCCTCGCCATGGAAAAATGCAATAACAGACCAAATGCTTTCCATGGCAGAGCTACCTCATCGTTACAAAATTGTTCGCGACTAAATTACCACATTGTTTTCAGTGTTTATCCTAAGCCAAAAGTATCTCAAGCATACCCTGCCAATAAAAAAGAAATTCCTAAGTAAATTGTGGTATTATCATCATATCATCATACTTCATCCACTAAAAAGAACTTTGTAGATAATGATTTATGATAATAATTAATGTAATTGTTAGTACCTTGATAAAATCAACATAGAATCATTCTGTATTGTTAATTTCTATAAGTCGAGACGAAGCAAATACATCTCCATCTGTGTGTGTGAATCAGACAATTGCCCATATATATATATATATATATATATATATATATATATATATATATATATATATATATATATATATATATATATATATATATATATATATATATATATATTTTTTTTTTAAAATATATATATATATATATATATATATATATATATATATACATACATACATACTACATACATACATACTATATACACATACATACATATATATATAGAACAACAAAACAATTAAGAGGAGATGCAGAAAAGTTTGTCTGAGTCCTTCAAATTTTTCCTGGACAGCGCCGGGTTGGTCAGTTAATATATATATATATATATATATATATATATATATATATATATATATATATATACGTATGTAGTGTGTATGTATTAAAAAACTAACGAGCGTGTGTGACTGTGTTCACGCGCGTGCGAACTTGTTTGTCTGTGCACGTTATATTATGATGTACCATTAAGTTTCACCCTTTTGCCAATGGAAAATATTTCGGCTTCTGATGACTGCAATTATGGAACCTCTTGGGTAACTAGTCTGAAGTTGGTTGTATCTAGGAGTGCAATCATGATTATACATATTGTTGTTTATTGTATGTGCGATAAAAATTGATGCTTACAGAAGTAGACTGGATGGTCGTGCGCTCCCACGTACATGTATATCTAGTATATATTTTATATATAATTATGATTCGTCTTTTCCCCGTTTCCCCTCCTGAAGTCACATTTCAGCTTTAACTTTTACGTTTGATGTCTGCAAAGGAAAAGGAGAAAGACAAAGAAGAAAAAAAAAAGGAGAGATTACAGCTCTCGCCTCTCAAGGCTCGCAACTGGGACGTCGTCTTGACGGCCAGAATAAAAGAATATCCTTGGCAAAAGATGTATGTCCCCCGCCCCTGGTCACGGGATAACTAAGGAATTGGGCAAAGCTTTTTGGATGTTTGTGGGATAAGCCCCCAAGGAAGTGGAATGTTATTGATATTTTTCAGGTTTTTAAAGGTAATTCTTCAAGATAAATAGAACGATATGTGACCGTGGAAGTAAAGGGATACCTCCCAAAGACCTGTAATTAAGACGGGTGGGTGGAAATGTGTACTCTTGGGAGCACTCTTTGTAGGGGAGTGATGTTCTTCAAGAGGGAGTTGTAGTAGAGATTGCTTTACATTACTTTAGGAAAAGGCTCATCTACTTAAGTGCATTCTTATACATCCCAGGACTGTAGATGATGGTGGGAAAGGTTATTCGTGCAAATATTTTTTTGCTAGTTCATTGGTAAGTCACGGTTGTGGAATGGAAGTGGTAGTTGAACTCCGATTTTTGCGGTGGAGAAACCACACAATTCTAGTTGACCGCCTACTATCATCTGCTTAATTTTCATCAGCCGAGAGTTAGATTGCTCTAGTTTTCCTCACTATTGAGTTTAAGAAGGGCGTATTAATGATTAGCGGTGTTTTTTTTTTCATTTTCTTAAACTGCTTTTGAGTATCCTCTAACTAGCCTTCTGTTCTTAAGCAGCGACTTAGTATGTTAGGGCTTGCTATAAACACGCAAGGGATTGTGTCCCTTAAATCTATTTTCCTGGATAATGAACATTATAGCTCAATTTTTTATAAGTGACAGATATCCAAGGGTCAGAGCTTGTGTTATTGGTCGTATTCAAATATTACTGACAGTATAAAATCTCCTGCATTAAAGATCTACATTTTCATGAATAATTGATACTAAAAACTCAACAATTCATAAACGTTTGACATCGTAGACCTATTTACATAAATTATCAACATTAAAAGCCCATTTTCTTTAATTATAGATATGAGTGTCCCGGAGATGAGTCATAAATCCAGTCACTTGAATATTATAAGTTGATATTATTCATGATTAAGATTTTTCTCCGGACTTTCTAATAATTTTATAAGGTCATGATATTTG
The DNA here is from genome assembly GCF_015104395.2 of Macrobrachium nipponense. Taxonomy (NCBI): domain Eukaryota; kingdom Metazoa; phylum Arthropoda; class Malacostraca; order Decapoda; family Palaemonidae; genus Macrobrachium; species Macrobrachium nipponense. The sequence goes on along the minus strand of NC_087200.1, from coordinate 177,802,057 downwards.
ACGAAATTAAGGTTTACCCATTAAGTGTTGGTATTTCATTGAGTCTCTTCAAGTTATAATTCAGTAAACCAATATTATAATTTCTCATTATTCTCTTTATAAACTCATCATTACAGTGCAGCCTTAGTTTCTTCTTTTTGAGAAGTTGGTCTTGATAGGCCATCTCTAGATCGGCTCTGGCTATATTTTTTGTCTTCTCTGATCTCCGTTTTGAATGGGTCGTCTACCACCCGCAGCACTTCTCTCTCTCTCTCTCTCTCTCTCTCTCTCTCTCTCTCTCTCTCTCTCTCTCTCTCTCTCTCATTTATTGTCTCCATATCACTTCCTAGTTGTTTCTAAGAACTTTGTTTTCAGTGCCTTTGTTATTCTCTTATAATCCTTTGCGTCTTTCCAATAAGATATTTTTTTTTAGAATCTCGTTTTATCTTTTGTTCCGTCTATTTAGTCAATCTTCAATTTTTTTTTCGAAACAAGTAATCGTTGATTCCTTTTGTAACATGTCTTTAACCTTGAGATGTCGTATCTTCTTTCTACGTTTTCCTCTTTTAACTACGTGTCTCTCCTGAGATATTACTGCCTTTCCTGATTTATTAGTTTTCTGTAAAAGAAAACTATTATGCCGGGTTTGTCTGTCCGTCCGTCCGTTCTGTATTCTGTCTGCCCTCAGATTTAAAAAGCTATTGAAGATAGGTGGCTGCAAATTGGCATTTTTATCATCCACCCTCCAATCATCAAACATACCAAATTGCAACCTTCTAACGTCAATAGTTTTTATTTTATTCAAGGTTAAAGTTAGGCATGGGTCGTGCACCTGGCAGCATTCTACGAAGGCATGGGAAGCACCCTCACTCTACCGTATCTGGTGAGCAACTGAAACGCTACCGGTGGGGCGGTGACCGGTCTTGCTGATGGTTTATACAGCATTCACGGTCTAGATATCTGGACCGTGACAGCATTATACGTTGTACAGAAAACTCGATTGGGGTGCCATATAAATGTCACGGTGCCCCTTTTCCCTTCGACTAAATTTGTACGACTTAATTTTAGTACTTTAATGTTTGTCCAAAGTAAAAGTACTAGAATGGAACGAAAACCGTACGAACGGTGATTGGAGATCTAATCCTGCAATCAGACACGCTGAAGAGAAAATAATCTCCTAAAAAACATCAATTGAAACCGTTTTGCTTTCTAGAACGGTAACACATAATAATGGACGTGGGTTCGTTTTTATCAGTCTGGCGTACTGATGATGTTCATGTCATTTCCTATTTTATCATCACCAGACGCTTGATAAGATAAATATCTGTTGAAGTGCAGTTATGGACTCTGTGTGTGTGTTTGTGTGTGTGTGTGCATGACACGCAGCTGGGATTTAGATCTGGAGCGAAAATTGGGCATGTATCGACGACGCCATTAGAGCCCCAGATATTATCTGTATATGTATGGTTTAAGCCATAATTTCTCTAACTAATCATATCGCACATAGAAAATTGCATATATTTTGTACATTATAACGTCAGCTTTCATAGGTGTTTCAACAGTATATTCATGAGTTTTATGAATTATTGGTATTATAATCCAGCTTTTTAAGTTTTGGAATATTGTAAACAAGATCGCAAGCTCCTACAACACCCTTTCCTGAAACCGGATCTCACGTTAAATCGATTCCAGTAAAGTCCGGCATTCTGTGCGGACTTCGCAAACCATCACCTGATGGAATGGACTACTCCGGACTAAACCTGAGCCACCTCTGATTTACTCACGAAGGAGACATGAAGTAAATCGCCAAACAAGAAGCAAACTTGATCTGGTGGGAGTGGCAGGGCTAGGAGGGTGACAACTGTCAGTGTAATGTTAATAAATAAAAATTCTAAAAAATTACTTGAGTACTTGTATAGTGTTTGTGTGCAAATATATATATATAGGCAACCAAATATCATAGACGTACTTGTTAACGGAAATTATATTCGTTGAGGATCTATATAACCTTTCATGATGTACTGGATAATTATTAATAAAATTAATCGGTTTTCAAAAAGGTTCCAAAAAGGTAGAATTTTTGATCGTGGTGACCCGGAACGACTATCGATCGATGTGCCTCAGAATCAAGAACGACGAAGTACAGGTATGCGATGAACATTTTAGGATCAAGAAACACATATTGGTATTTTTGTTTTATCCAAGAAAGGTAGCCTAATCATCTTGGAAATCAACTTTGTCAGTCTCGATTTTTTTGAAACATAGTTATTTATCACTGACAGGAATAACAATGGTAATATTGAACTTCTCGTAATATTGCGGCCTAATCAATTCAAATTCACAAGTAATCGTGCATAAATAAATTTCAGTAGCCATGAAATCATGTCTTGATAGATATTTATTCTTCACCCGACCAATCTAATTGTTTGTGCTGTCAGCCACAAGTTCCTGAAATATAAATTACACAATTAACAACTGTTTTGGATAAGAAACGGATTGTTAGTTTCACAGATTTATCAGGTAATGCGTTTAAGTATGTGAACTAATCACTGAATATAATTGGAAGTAACAGACCTCCGTTTTTGTATAATTGAACCCATGGCTTAATTCCGTTTTTAGAAAAAAACCAATATCTAATAGACATTTACTGGTTTTAATAGGATTAAATTAATAACACAACAGATTTAATCATTCTGGATAATGGACGACCATTTTTTTTAAAGATGTTCAGATGCATGAGATAGACGCGGTTCCCAGAAATAATGGCATAGATTTGGTTGCAAATACATTGATGATGAAATAGACAGAGGTCCATTCTGTTGCCGATATTAATTATTAAGCGCATAGAAATGAATCTCGAACCTGATAATGGAAAATTCATGACTGACTCGTCACAGGCTATGGAGAAAATTCATGACTTATGCAAAAGTCATGTGCCAGACAGACATAAACCCCTGAGGTAATAGACATAAAATCGTTGGCCAATAGACATATATTTCGTGTCTCCTGGAGCACTTTAATTACATTAGGTCCTTTTCTAAGTGCCTTCTGATTTCCTTTGCTGTGTGGAATCACGTCCAACTTTCATTAGCTTTCCAATAATGATCATCGATTCGGGATTCGGGCGCCATTGAGACGCGAACCTTCTCATTGATACAGACTTGCTCCTTGACAGATGGCTCTCCTAATTAGCATCGTATAATCACCCAATTTCTGCCTAGATAAATCTGATGAAATATTAAATGTAATCGATAATTAATCATTGTCAGATTAGGTTGTGTCTCGGAGGATTAAAGCGGGATTCTCATTGGCTGGCGTTGCTTGCGAGGTATCGGAGCCGGAGGTATTATTGGCTGCAAGGCAGCGACGATTCTGATTTTCTTCGATGCTGTTTAGGTGTTCGGTTTGCAAAGGTAGTCCTTTATGTTTTGATTTATCTTATAAAGTTACGGTGATAGTGGAGGTTGTTGTTTATATTGATTTTTTTGCTACATGAAAAAATATCTGTCGGTTTTGGGGCGTGATGTTTGCATTGTATACCAGATAAACAACCAGTATCGTATTATTATTTAGCCATTATTACTTATTTTACACGTTTCTCGGTATTTTTCGGGTTTATGACACCCGTTACTTGTGAATTGCCAGATGATTATGCAAATTGAAGTTATGAACTACACCTTTAGAAGATATGAAACGGATTAGAAAGTGGTGTATTCAGTGTAATATTATGTTTATGTCTCTTAATACCGATGATCTTCCAATATAAAAAGACTGAGTACGTATTGACGTATTGTGAAGTAATTGTCATAATTCTTTGTGCTAAGGGAGGTGTTTCAGTTGGTTCTAACTATGGGTTACACGATGTCCTTGTTTCATTTACGTTATTTGTGAACAATCTCTCGATTGTCATATTCTAGTACTTTTTTTCAGAATCACTAAAAACGATTAGATTTTTTTTTTTATTGTTCACTTATAGGTTGTGAAATTGTATGCTTTACTGAATGCCTAATACAAAGGAAGGCGTTAAACTTAGCTCGCGAAAGTTGTTCAAAATTTTACATATTCCGAAATATGTAAGCAATTTAATTTTTCGTGAAAGACACGAATGAATGACGTGGGGCCGATTAATATCTGACAGTATCGCAAGTGAAGAAGGAAGTTAGGGCATCCTTTTGTGTCAAGAATCTTTTTCACTTCCTTTTTGCAAACACGGAGATTATAAGACACTGGGAGATCAGAGACAACAGCAGATGCTCGCAGCTTGCAAGTAGAGTGGGGAAAGTGGATGATAGGTAATTGTGCCCTACAGTATAATATTCATGAAAAAAAAAGATGAAGAAATGAATTCAGTAAGACTTGAAAAGCGTGCATGAAAAAGGCTTAAATGGTGTACATCAAAGTGATCTGAAAGTTAAATATCAAGATGGTTTGAACAGTAAATGGAGCATTTCACAGTAATTTGCATCAAACGAGCTGTACAAATTGAATGGCTTTCTAAAGCTCTAGTGTGTCAAACACCGCTCGTCAATGGTGGGCCTTAAAGGGGTACAACATAATGCCAAACTGATCATTCCCCTTCCGCGATAAAACAAATAAAAGTTTGATTACGATACTTTTCCAAATCAAGTCAAATTAAAAAGAAATCAAATTTAAGTTCGTGATGATATCGTCATTGCAATGCAAATAAGAATACGCGAAAAAGTGAAAGAACTTTTCACCGTTGTTCTCGTTCCTTTCCAAGCCTGTAGAAACAAGCCGATTTGAAAGGTCAGTTGTGGGTCATGGGTTAAAGGAGGGGTAAAATGAAGGTCTTTAGACCTCGGGTAAAATTGTCAATTCTGCCTCACCACGATAGGTGGCCACCGGCGCTGGTAAGGTACGTCAGACGACCTACGAACTGAATGATAATTGTGTGGGAAAGATAATTACAAACCTGTTAGAGTATTGAAATAAATTAAAACTGAAATGAACGTACTGAGCGATTCGTAAATAACGGTTTCCCAGGTACCGGATGAGTGGTAATATAGAAAAAAAAATTAGGTTAGACTAAGTTCATCACATTCTTTTTATTTTTATTCAAAGACCGCAATGACTTATACCAACAATCATACTTAGCCTAAATGTAATGGAGCCCCCCAAAATTTTCTCTTTTTTTTTATGTAAACCATTCATTTTTCTGCGCTCACCCAGTCAGCTTAGAGAATAACTTTCCTCGTCATATCATGGATGAGTCTGGGGGGAATTAGATGGTGGGCGGCAGGAGGTCGGCCAAAGCCTCGCCAACAAACCTGTCAGCAGCGGTCGTCTTCTGCGCTCTCACGGGCGGCAAACTCGATAAATGAGCAAATATCTCCCCTGAAGTTGGGAACTTCAGCCGACCTCAAGAGTCCTCTTAAGGCAACTGGTGTACGCAATAGCGTAGAAGCCAATTGCGGCACTCCCGCTAGTGGCGACTTTTAGCCGGTTATGGAGGCACATAACTTTTTTTTTTTCTTCTTTTTTTTTTAAACGGAGTTTAGTAAAAGAAGGTGCGATACGGACTTTTGTACGCGGGGATGTGGGGACGGTATGGTGAGGGTGAGTTTGGATCTTGGAAATTTTTCGTGTTCTTTTATTATAACTTTATTGCATATTCATTTCTTTATTAATTGTGCTGGATAATACTTTTATCCTTTTCTCCTTAAGAAATGTTGCGGTGAAGAACATGTGATCGTTCGATTTTCTCCTACATAACATAACATTCGATTCCAGCGAGTGGTCTTCTTTGTTTTGCTTTTGTTTCCAGATTCGTCTAACCAGCCCCGCTTTTAGAAGTGGGTGCGTCAGCATCCCTTGCTGAAGCTGTGCTTAGGCAGTCGTCTTCGTCTTAAACTCTCAACCATTAAAAAAAACTAGTTAAAATGTTGGTGCCTGTCTTGCCAAAGAAAGAATGACTGCTTCGGTCCAAATTTGTTATATATCATGTCTAACCTTCTGAGGATCTGAACCATTGTTTCATTCATGAATTAGCAGCGGAATATATTGAGATCCTTCGTGTCAAATAAGTGATCAATTTTCCACTGTTTTTAAGACTTTTTTTGAACTTTCATATTGGTTATTATTTCAAGATCAAATAATAACCAAGAATATGCATTTGTTTTCCCGTCTTTTGTGATTATATAAGTATATCCGGTGTTAAGAGGCAAGGATTACATTCAAATCCTATTTGAATGTGATCGTTAGTGTTGTATTCAGGCAATAATCATTAGTCTCGCAACTAAGTGACACGGCTGTGTAAAATGTACTAAATATTAAAAGTAAAACATAAAACCTCATTGAAAGCGTCAATTCAGATAAAAGGTTTATGTTTAAGGAAATGAAATCCAATTAAAAAACTAATTTAAATAAATCTTACTTTGAATTGGTACTGAATATGCAAAATGTAAGCATGAAATAATCGTCCGTTTCAGAGATGGCTTCTCATGTGATCTTTAACCGAAATACAGCAAAGGTCTCATCAAAGTTTTGTTTTCTTAGTATATGATGCCGAGTGATTATGGGTAATGGAGTCAATTGTAAGAGAGTGGGCCTCAACATCTTTCATATATCTGAACTTTGGTGGTGAATTTGGATTTGAATATTCTTGTTTAAAGTTACACTCTAACTGTTATTTAGTTGTTTACTTATTTTGGGTATACGTGTACATATATATATATATATATATATATATATATATATATATATATATATTTATATATTTATATATATATATAATATATATATATATATATATATATACAACTAAGAATCTTCCCTTCGATTATCATTATGAAAATATATTAACTCCGAGGTAGAGCGAATTAGCTTATATATTCATCACGTTCTATATTTTCGTGATTTAGTAATGCATGTGTGTATATTATACACACATTATGTATATATCGAGTGTCAATTAATAAATTACTATAATCATTTGGACTTGATAGTTTGTTTCCCTGATTAGTGTACATATCCACATATGGTTCTTTGGAGGCTTCATTGTCAGGTTAATTGGTATTGTCCTTTTTTTATTTTTTTATTGGGGGACCCCTGTCTCATATAACTGTGTATATATATATATATATATATATATATATATATATATATAATATATATATATATATATATAATATATAGATATATATATATATATATATATATATTTATATATCATATATATATATATATATATATATATATATATATATATATATATATATATATATATATCATCATAATTCATCATCATCAAATCCACATAAGAAAGCGACTGAAAAAGGGGATTTGGAACAAGTACTTTCGTAGTATATTGTACACTTTTTAGAGTTTCTTGATTCAAGCAGCATGTTCTCCAGAGAAAAAGGACAGGGAAAGAGGATAAAGAGATAATCCAGCCCAGAGGTTAAAATTCCTGGTACACGTGGCTTCAATGAATATTGTTTCTAAAAGGTTTCTTTGTTGATAGTAGGTCTAACAAACAATGACATTGCAGATCATTGGCTGAAGACAGGCCATGCCATTAACTAGGGTAAGTCATCTACAATCCTCAAGGCCAAAGACTATCAGAAAAGAAATCTAGAAATATTC
>NC_087200.1:177751973-177786973 GCF_015104395.2 Macrobrachium nipponense | reverse complement strand
TTGTCAGTCTGATTCTACGAACTGAAAGTCCAAGCCTACTGAAACTCAGACCCGTGAATTTGATCGTATAAATTTCGGCGAAGTCCGGTGTGTCCAAAGATGCTTAAATGGGCTCATACTCCCTGCACTAAAAATATAATTCCTTGTTAGACAAAATAGCATCATACTGAAATATTCGCTAGACAAGTGAATATTTTCACTTGACACCAAACATATTAAAGGCCCTGTCCATCTTAAAGCAGAGGAATAAGATGAATTTAAAAAATATCCTTATTTATGACGCATTCATAATCACTTCAGCAAAATGAGTTTTGCTAAACTAATAGCAACAAGCAACACCTATCTATTAATGCAGCAAAACGGCACGAAGAGCTTTGTGGGCAAAGCCAAGGGTAACAACACTCAAATGCTGGGTGGCTAAAGAAAATTGTAGTAATAATTGTGGCTTGTGTTAAACTGTTTATAATAATGTTGGTTTCTTGATGACGGTGTAAACAGCACAGCCATATTACTAGTCATCCATGTAAAGAATCGCAGTGTTTATTACAAAACTGCAATGAAAATGCCCTCCCCCCACCACCACCTTTTTTTTTTTCTATGAACTGAAAAGTTTTACGATATATCAACAATGAAAAAAAAATTACTGTAAAACGTAGTGCATCTCACAGGAAGTAATATATCTTTCTTCTTAACTATTTAAAATTTTCTTGACAAAAACTTACATAGGAAAAATGAAGGATTTTCTCATTCCAAGCTCTCTCTCTCTCTCTCTCTCTCTCTCTCTCTCTCTCTCTCTCTCTCTCTCTCTCTCTCGTACTTGTTACGTTTTAACGTTATCTTTTTTACTGTTCAGTTCCAGACAAACGTTACTCACGCCAAGAAAAAGAACGTTTTGTGTGCGCTTGAAAAATTCATCGCCGATGAACGCACTTGCGAGAAACACTTCTTACAGTATGTGTAGACAACATTTTTCCTTTGAAAACTGAAAGCAAACAACTTGGACGTCTCACTTGCCAAACTCCTTACCCTTTTATAGTCAAGCTCGAATAAACTATCCGCTTTAGCATGAAGAATTTCCTCATTTTTATTTTCAACCTGATTTATGTAGACCTTATTTTCGGAAAGGCTGAAATCGATGTTTTTCGTTGGATTTTTCTTTGCCTTCGCCGTCTGTGGGTTGAAGAGTATAAACTTGAAGAATTTTTATTCTTTTTTTATTTCAAATAGAATCAGATCTTTTCGGTTTATTCAAGAGTAAAAGATTCGATTGACTTTATGAATAGATTCAGAGTCATGAAATTTATCGGAGAATGTAGAGGAAAGTTTGGTTTAGATTTTTATCTTTACCTCCCTAAACTTCATCATTATGTGTACAGGTTCTTTTGTCTTTAAAAATTAAAACTTGTCTGAACTTTATCGTGGAATTAAAATGAAAGCTTACATCCACTTACTAAGATTCATCACAAATTTTGGAGTACAAACACAATGGTTGACAGTGTAAACAAAAAATCATGCAAAATCCCACGTGGAAGAAATAAATGATGTTTGTTATTTTATAGAATCTTTTTCATGGCTATTTGGAGGTTCATGTGGTCAACTTGATATGATTTCCGCTCCCTGCCATGAATATTCATGTCTGTGTTGCAATAAATTACGGCTGTCTCGACCACTTTCCACCTGTATTCGCTATTGCATTCATATTTGCTTTCAGGTTTATTATTTTTCAAGCTGTGTTTTCCATTCCTTGCGTGGAGCAGGACAATGCAGTTATTCGTTACGTACCAGATATATCTATTCATGTGCATGCAATAATATACATGTGCATAAACATGCATATATATATATATATATATATATATATATATATATATTATATATATATATATATATATATATATATAGATATATATATATATATATATATATATATTATATATATATACACACACACACACATATATATATATATATATATATATATATATATATATATATATATATATATATATAATATATATATATATATATATAATATATATAATATGTAAGTGTATGCAATTTACCTTTCAGTATTTATATTTCCCACTTGGATCGTTGCTCCAGGAAGTGTTAACCTTCCGGTTTAGTTCTTAGCAAGTATTTTTATGTTTTATTTCTTGACTGATTAGCAGGCACAATGCATCGGATGTAACGGAGTATGCCCAAAGCGTTCCTGTTCAAAGGGAACGAATCCAGGACACCTCATTTGCGAGGTGAACATCCTCACACACCCAGGTGTGCCGGATTCTAGGTACTAGTCTCCTTATAATCCCTATCTGTCAGTTATACGAGCTTTCCTGTACTGTCGATTCCTCATGTAAGTCAGTTTATCTGCTAAGTAAAGGACGTTGAACGTCGAAAGATCTTGCGGACACTCCGTTGTTTATTTTTCCTTCTTGGCTTATACCTTTGTGTATGTGTGTGTGTGTGTGTATATATATATATATATATATATATATATATATATATATATATATATATATATATATATATATTATTATATACACATTATATATAATGTTTGAGAAAGTTTGTTCATCGTATATTATTTTGCTCCTTAACCAGTTACAACTTTTCACGTATATTTTTATGTAATGCACTACAATTTGCAAGTTTGCAGACATTCTTTTTTATGAATTTACGACAGATTCCACGAATCTGTGAAATCACAAAAACCTTCCATATAAATAGTCTCAGGTGTATGGAGTTGGACCACAGCACAGCAGACTACTCGCATCTCTTCTATTGGTGTTTTTGAAATAACATTTATAAATAAGAAACTTGAAGGATGATGACTAGGTTTATAGTGATATCTTCCAACAATTTTAAAAGGGATCTGCAAAAATCAAGAATATTAAAAACAAAGAGTTTCCAAAACTACCAAAAATACTGGAATGAACAATATATTCAAAGGTAATTTCATATCAAATAAAGTGGTCTTTATGCCTTCAATACTGTGTTCTTATGTAGTAGGAATGAATCTGCAAAATGTCACCAACTCATTCAAATTTTAGAATATAATCTTCATATTGAGCTTTATTTGCTTAGTGTAATATCTTTTCATTTCTGACATGTTGAACAGTTCACCCATTTATTGATACTTTTCTGACTGGGCAACACAAGTTAAAAAATTATATCACATCTCTGTTTTGATGAAACCTATTATATTTCCAATGAAAATATCCAAAGTCAAATGAGGTTTGAATGTCAGCTTTAAACTTGCACATACTTTTATCGTAACAAAGAAACGTTTGTAATGACGGAAATTCTTAATTCACTCCACTTTTGGTTGTGTTAGCCTTTAATAGGCTGTAGTACTTTGGTCTTTTTGACACTGACAGACTCAAAATTAAGTAAAAAGGGCAGATTCATAGTATTTTGAGAACTTGGGTTCCTAGAAGGTCATTTTCTAGTGTTCAAGAAAAGAAGATAATAGGTTGTCGTTCGTATGTTTCAGATTGAGCCCTCTTTGTGCTGGAACTTGCTCTGGGTCAGCAAGTAAATAGAGGGCTGATAAAAAGGCACAATAAAGCTAATATTCAAATTTCTCCCTTTTGTATCAGTAATTAACATTTTACCCAGACTATTTCTATGGGTAAAGTTATTGCCACGAATTCTTGTGTCGCTCTTACCCCAGTTAATACGGCGGCCGTAGTAAAGGTTTTCTGTATACCCTTTTGGGACTGCATTTTTATGCTGTTTTGTTTTTATTTAGGTGTTGTCAGATGTCTGGCCCCAATAAAATGAATTACATTCTGAGTATGGGGTACTGTTTATTGTTATCGTTTGAATTCCCCTTTCTGGCTATTATATACGTATATGTATGTATGTAAGTATGTATGTACATATATATATATGTATATGTATATATATATATATATATATATATATATATTATATAATCTATATATATATATATGTGTGTGTGTTTGTGTGTGGGGTGTGTGTGTGTATACGATAAATGTAGCTTAACGGCTATATATATATATATATAGTATATATAGCTGTTTAAGCTACATTTATCGTTTAATATTCCATTTCAGTATACGTCAGGAATGATTTATCCCCCTGGCGAATTACAACTGTAGTGCTTCGTCACCCTGGGGGTCGAACAACTAAGCAACGGCATAAATTACTTTTGACCACTAAGTCATCAAGAGGTTCAGTAGTCAGAAGACAGTACAGTGTTAATTTTAAATCAGACAGCCGTTTGAATCCCACTGTTAACGGAGTACTTATTTATTATAATTCACGCAAGGCGTAAGTTAGTACGAGTTATTGTGAATTGGACATGAAAAGATTTTTGTTACCTAATGTTCGAGAACATGAAGAATGCCACTGTGTTTGTGAAATGACAAACTTTACACACACACACACACACACACACACACACCACACACATATATATTATATATATCTACTAATATTATACTATATATTAAGTTATAGATAATTTTCTAATATATATAATATGTATATAATATCTATATATCTATATCTTATATATATATATATAGTGTGAGTGTGTGTCGGCGTTTGTTGGCCTTGAAATTCAGTGCATGTGCTAGACTACGATTGTTCATTTTCTCGGTTAAGATTTTCGGATGTTTTTTAGTGTTTTCATGGAAATTCTTGAGGTTGTTTTTAAATTCTACATCTCCAGGAAATCCGTCCGTCTTCTCCCCTGCCCTTTCTTCGTCGGACTTGCCCCTTTTCCTTTACCCCATTCTCTTGGTACCCCATCAACTCCCCTCCCGCCTCGACGTCTGCCTCATCTCGTACCAGTGGCCCTTAGTGGGTAGGTAAATTTCCAGATATTCGTGCATACGAGTTCATCAAAGCAAGTAATGTCTTTTGTCGGGAAAGTTCACAGTCCCCTGCGTAACGACAAAGTCGAAACTCGGTTTAAATATCTCCCTTTCCTTCCACCTTTTATGCTCCAGGTCCTTACATTTCCAAGATTCTGCATTTAAGTTCATGTGCGTAATATGCAGGTGCCTCTCTCTTCTCTCTCTCTCTCTCTCCTCTCTCTCGTCCTTCCTCGTCTCTCTCTCTCTCTCTCTCTCAGTGCATTGTGCGTTCCGAGTATTTCACATTGAAATGAAGGAATATATGTAAGTACAAACACACACACACACACACACACACACACATATATATATATATATATATATATATATATATATATATATATATATATATATATATATATATATATATATATATAATATATATATATATCTATATATATATATATATATAAATATATTATATTATTATATATTATTATTATGTATATATATATAATTATATATCTGTGCGTGTGCGTGTGTGTTTTTACATTCATACATACATATATAATATATCTTTAGTATATACATATATAATTATAGATATATATATATAATATATATAAGTATATATATTAATAGAATATGTGTGTGTGTGTGTTTGTACATACATAATTTCCTTATTCATTGTGAAACACTCGGAACTAAAGACATATGTAGCCTAAGGCTTGTATATGAATCTGGTGATGTGATAAAATTCATTCGTTGAAGCGGGAGGGGAGTGGATGGGGTACCACGAGAAGGGCTGACGAACTCAATAGACGAGGGAGCCCGGAATGCGGTAAAGGAAAAGGGGTCAAGCTTCGACGAAGCAGAAAGACGGTTTATATTAGAGTACAACCTGAGTTAAAAATATAAACAGGGGCAGGCAACTTTACTTTAAGAAAAAGTTCATAACTATAAATATAAGCTTAATTATATATATATTATAAACTCTGCAATACATATTAAATATCTTACTCCTACGTGGTTCGATAGCCTGTCGCCTGTATTCCATCATGTGTTCAAACAAGGAAGACAATCCAGTCTTTCCAAGAGATTTCTTTGATAAAGAACGGTGCTTTTACCGAAATGCAGAAGAGATACCCCTGCCGTGTGTTATAAACGAGCTCTACTTTATATAAGTATATCTTAGTTTTACCAGACCACTGAGCTGATGAACAGCTCTCCTAGGGCTGGCCCGAAGGATTAGATATTTTTACGTGGCTAGGAACCAATTGGTTACCTAGCAACGGGACCTACAGCTTATTGTGGGATCCGAACCACACTATATCGAGAAATGAACTTCTATCACCATAAATAAATTTCTCTGATTCCGCGTTGACCGAGCCGGGAATCTACTTTATATAAATACACACACAGACATATATATATATATATATATATATATATATATATATATATATTATGTATATTATGTGTATATATATATAAATATATATAATACAAATATATTACACATACGAATGAATCTTATCACATCACTGATTCATATACAAGCATTTCGGTACAAATGTCCTTTACTTGGTAACCCACGAGACTACGAACTTTTTATCAACATTCGTAGCCTAATGCTTGTATAGGAATCAGGGTGATGTGATAAAATTCATTCAAATATATATATATATATATATATATAATGTATATATACATATATATATATGTATATATATATATATAATAGGTATATAGTATATATATATATATATATACGTGTGTGTTTTTTTATTTGTGCATTATAATATACGTAGCCTCTCTGCGGCAAATATTTTATATGTATTTTTATCATTTTGTTTTTGTATTTCAAACTCTAAAAAGGTCCAGATAACTAATCTGAAAATGATATAACTAAAATTAAGATCTTTTATTACCTTCCAGCACCCGAGTAAATACCAAATAAGTAATCTTTAAATGTTATAATAACTAAAATATAATGTTTTATTACCTGTCAGCACCCAAGTAAGTACCATGTCATTTTACATTCCATAATTGACCCACTTCACTGGATAACAATTGTCTGTTACTTATATAACAATAAAATTCCCACTTCGTTATAATATACTTTTCAACAATAAATCTGTCATTTGGGTGTAACAAATAGTTCGATATAATCCTGATTTCGTTATGAAGTTTTCGGTACATATACCTGAAAATTTCAGTGAAGTTTATCAGTTTGGGACGGGAGATTACACTTTTATTCATTATAATATAATACTGATTTCGTTACAATCGATCATGATTGTTCTATTGTAAATATGTACATGTATGTACACACATACACACACACATATATAAGGGTGGAAGTAATTCCCCCGAAATATATTCCTTATCTTTAAAATAGTTGAATTTTGATAGGCCTTTTGTTTTATTACTTATATATATATATATATATATTATATATATATATATATATATATATAATATATAAGATAGATAGATAGATAGATAGATAGATGATGATGATCTATCAGAATAGATGAAAGAGTGAGAAATGTAGTGATACGACAATGATACTCAGTACCTATATATACGTAGTGAATAAATACCATCCATATCACTTTATTTATTCCAATTATGCTATATATATATATATATATATATATATATATATATATATATATATATATATATATATATTTATGTATATAGTACCTCGAGATTGCTTATCAATGGTAGTTAAAGACTTCAGGGGAAATGTAAAATGTCAATAACTTCCCATAAAGTTTCAACGAATATCCACTTTTCACCATTCGAGTGCAACTTAAAACACGGTTAGAACAAAATAATTTTCATTTGGAAGTACCGTGGGACTGAGGATAAAGTTCATTTGTTTTTTTTATAAAGTAAAATAGATTCTTGAAATTTTAACCTGTAAAACCAAAAGCGCTTCATCTCCCATGTCGATGCTCTTATTTAGGATTGGGTTTGCACATGAACGGAATAAATGTTTATCCTTCTTCGCAAGATAGTAGTGGATTAGTGGTAATCTCACTCGTTCTATCGAATGTGGCGGCGAATACCAAACGGGACGGGAGAGCACCTTCATTTATTTCCTGTTTCGTATTCGAAGTAGTCTGTAAAAAGCTTATCCAAAAGGTAAGAGGAAATCGAGACGTTAAGAGTCATTGCGACTATTGGAAATACATGATGCACACACGCACATACACAACCATCCATACATACATTCAATCATACGCGCACTGGCACATACACACACGCATTAATATATATGTATATATTTACTATATAGTGTTCATAACTACATATATATCATTACAATTTTAATATTTTCCAAATGAACACTGAAATTTTCAATTATAAAACAGGTTTTACTGTTATTTTTCAATCATATCTTGAAACCATGAGGTACTGGGGTCACTTTTTTCAATTTCAATGCTTTTGCACAGGAAGAGGGATATGGAAACTGTATGATGGGCGACAGTTCCTGAAAAGTATATATGAAACAGTATGATACGAGACATATACGTGTTCAGTATCAAACATGTATCAGATTCGGAGGTATAAAAAAAAAAAATTTCACAACCATATATATAACGTGTATATATATATATATATATATATATATATATATATATATATATATATATATATATATATATGAACACGTATGTCTAGTATCATACTGTTCCATACCATCTTTTAAGGAACTATCGCCAATCATACAGTTTCCATATCCCTCTTCCTGTGCAAATGCATTGAAATTGAAAAATGTGACCCGAGTACCTTTTGGTTTCAAGATATGATTAAAAAATAAGAGTAAGACCTGTTTGATAATTGAAAATTTCAGTGTTCAAATGGAATATATTAAAATTCTAATGATGTAAATGTAGTTATGTACACAAAACACGCAATCTGAAGTGTGTTATGGTTGAGATACAATTAATTTTCCTTAATTTCCCTGGTTTTTATTTTTCACACTAATAGATTTTTCTTTGCAGTGTTAATTGCCCCGTTACCCAAAGCTCTAAGCATAATATAAGCAAAGTTAGCCGTTTGTTTGTAGCTTAGGAAGAAATAGAATGTCAATAAATGTTTGAAAATAAAAAAAATTCAAAACTATTGGCTTGTTTTTTAAGGATCTGTTTATTCGCGGAAAAAAACAAGCTAGTCGTCATGTATTTTCAATAGTCACAATGACATCTTAACGTCTCGATATATATGTATATATATACATACATACATATATATATATATATATATATATATATATATATATATATATATATATATATATATACATACATACGACGTACTTCTTCACGAATTTTCGTTAGCCAAGGGGTATATAAAAATTTATATCTATGAAGCACTATTTGACACAGGTTAAGGCCCGTGATATATATATATATATATATATATATATATATATATATATATATATATATATATATATATATATATATATATATATATATTGTCACGACTTAATAACATTAACGTAAAGCAGGTTTATAATTTGCGTAAAGCCGTTACATAAAAGAAACAATAGTATTTTGCACAACCTGAAGTACCTTTAACTACGAGTTATAGTTTGTAAATAATGATGGCAAAGGACAACGAGGGAGTATGATACGAAAATGGAAATATAAATATTTTTTTACAAATGAAGAAAAAAAAAATATAATTAAATAATATTTGGACCGAGGTAAGTTTCAGGTCACTGCGGCGTAAACTTGATGCTCCGTTGTAACGAAGTGCTGTTAATTGCAGCTCTAAAAATGGAGGACAGTTACTAATACCAATACTTAACTTCCTCGTAAAGTATCATCAACGGCGCTGCAGTTGCAGTAATAAATATGAGGGACCAGGTGATAAATCTGAAGTTCCTTTAGAGGCTTTCCAAGGCTGATATCCTCTCCTGTGTTCGTAATGTGTCCGTCGCAGATTGACAGGTGTTGTAATCCTCCAGATAAGGACCAAGATTGGTATCGAGAACTTTATAAAAACTCGATCACAGCTGCTCCTCGAAGACAAACATCCATGTACCAGCAGCGGGAGAACGATCAAACGGGCGTGACAGTGGTATAAGGTGCTGAAGACTCAAAAGCAGGCGTTGATGTCGAATAAATGGCGCCAACAAATACACACCATTGCATGCAGCGATCCAAGGCGAATCCGCTACTCTCCGCAGATAAGTACCTCTCAGAGGCAATCCCAACCTCTCTAGCGTTCAGAGGATCACTCACGGCAAACTTGGGCTTTTCCCGAAAAAAAAAAGTCTCTCTGCCTCCACGTCATCATGTAAAGGAAGAAATTATTGGATTAGAACTATCCTCCTTAACGATTGCAAAACAAATAATAAGCAAAAAGCACCCAGTTACTAACAAGCAGCAAACATACGACTGCGTGGGCAAAAAATAAATAAATAGATAAATATATAAATGAACGAACGAAAATACTTTCGGGCGTGTATATATATATATATATATATATATATATATATATATATATATATATATATATATATATATGTATGTATGTATGTATGTATGTATGTATGTATGTATATATATATGACCTTAACCTGTATCAAACCGTTTGCATCTTAGATATAATTTTTTTTATTTAGACTTTGGCTAACGGAAATCCGTCAAGAAGTTCGTCGTTTGATTTGCATTTTTATATATTTTTTTTCATATATAACGCTCAAATTTATGCATGTATTTTTTCTGGTTTTTATTTCTTTTGCCAACTGACTACTTTAACAGAAATCATTAAAACCACTTGAAGTTTAAATTATATTTTCAGTTTAAGAATATTTAATGAGAAAATTTATAAATAAGTTTTTATAACATTTATAGAAGTTTTATTAATGTTGTATGTTATATTTAAGATATATTTATTTTGTACGTACCAGTTTACACGATTCTTAAATTGTAGGTCAGGAAGCGTTCTCTTGTCAATGGAGCTTTTCCCCTTAATAGGCTCTTCTTTATTTTTGTTCAAGGGTAGCACAACTAAATAAGAATTCCTGCACAGTTGGCTGATCTCATTAGTGTGCCCCTTCACTCCTCATCATTGCTCTCCTCGGTGATCCTATTGTCCCACTGTTGTGTTTGATTGATTTTTTTAATTTATTATTTTTCCATCCTAGAACATTCATTGTCAGTCGTGATTTTAAAATTATTCTTTTCTTATCCTGTAGTACGCTGATAAATTGGTATGGTTTTTAAAACAGTCTACTCCTGTTGCAATAAAAATATTTTTCTTCAATATTGTGGTAATTTTCATAAAATTTTAGAATTTGTCTAATTGTTTTTTAACAAATATTTTTTTAATGTGTATTATGGGCGCCATAATTTCTAGATATAGTTTTTTATACAGCAGTTTTTTCGTAATTTATCCCTTTTCAAAAATACCGACCTATGATACGATATATGCATTCTTTAAAAACTCGATATATTAAAAATGACTTTTCCTTCTTCTTGCAGGTATGGTGATAACATGAAATAGTTGGTCTACTGACATACTATTTTGACAGAGTGAAGGTCTTTAATCAAAGTAAGTTTGTATTAGATATGCAAATATTTACACGCACGTACATTAGGATGCATCAGATTTTTCACCTGAATCAGATGCACACGTGAAAATTCAAAATAGCAAAGTGGTAAGGTGTTATACTTTTACACTTTCACTTTGAATTATTTAATTTTTGTCTTCGTTGAAAGACAGAGAAGACAGAGAGACATCGTGTTATTCGTCCCACTGCTCTCTATAAAATTTGATACATTCAAAGTCTTAATGCCCTAAGATATTCATGTACATTTACTGCTCGTATTTCACACCCGTACATGTTTATGTTTTATATATATTTAAAACTGATGAATCTATATGTGTGCAATGTTTTATGCATGAGATTAGATGCTTTACATTTTTCTAGAGCCTTAAAGCAAAATAACCACATTTATATTAAGATGTAAAGGATCTTGTGGCTGATGTAATGGACCTCGCGCTCGTCTCTTGTATCTTCCGTTTTATCCGGAATCTAAGCATAAAGAAATCAGAGCATGGAAAATTTGTATGTAATAAAAAAAAAAGAATAAATGCACTACTAGCGCAACTGCCTCGCATATCACATTGCTATACTTCATGGGAGATTTGCTTTGTTTATGTCCAAATCCACTTTACGAAGCAGAAGCTACGAGATATGAGGGTAATTACGTTTGTAACGAATGTGCTTAAGTACAGCATATCTTTCTCTTTCTCTCTGATCTCGAATTTATATTACTCAATTAAGGAATAGATATCTGCTCTCTCTCTCTCTCTCTCTCTCTCTCTCTCTCTCTCTCTCTCTCTCTCTCTCTCTCTGGCGAGCCTTAATCATTCGAGATGTGAAGTGTACAGTTTTGCGATTTAAAACAAGTACCGATTTCCTAAGTCTAAAGAATACTCGAGAGTTCGACTTTGCTGATTTCGTTCCTTACTAAGATCCTTAAACGCCTAAATATTCTTGCCCCCACGCTAGTATATATCTATAAATAATATATTATAATAATATAATATAAGGTTTTTTTTATTATAATTAAGTATATATCATTATTATAATATATATAATCCTTATATATAATAAATAATATTATATATTATTATTATTATATATATTTATATAATATATATATCTATATATATATATATATATGATATATATCTATATATATATATAATATCTATATATATAGATATATATATATATATATATATATATATCTATATATAATATATATATACTATAATTATATATATATAGATTTATATATATATATATCGATATATAATATAGATATATTATATATAGATATATATGTATATTATATATTATATATATTATAGATATATATTATTTATAATAATTACTGGTATACACACACACATATATATATATAGATGTGTATATATATATATATATCATATATATAGATATATATATATATATATATATATATATATATATATACATATAGTGTCGTGTGTCTGTGTGTGTTTTCATGAAGATTTGTTTATATTTTTTATATCGTAACTTACTAATATGTATGATTACATTTTTATTGAATGTCGTAATAATTGTAATTATAATTACGAGAAGAACGCGATCATGATGTTGATTTTGCTTTAAGTAGAAGGAAGTATGCGTTTCAGAATTTGACGGAAGCCTCGTATAGTTTCCTTTATGAATAGATCGGGCAAAAATGTGGAATATTACATTGTCTTTTATTTTTTCATGAATATACATTGCAATGGTTCCTTTTTATCTAAGACTTTCCTATCGTTTTCGATATTCTTCATTTTACATTCTCTCTCTCTCTCTCTCTCTCTCTCTCTCTCTCTCTCTCTCTCTCTCTCTCTCTCTCTCTCTCTGAGGATTAAGAGGTACTTGTTGAATATTTCTGAAGGTATGAGAGTGTGGCTTTGGCATTTTGTGTAAAGGAATAAGAAATTTTTGTTGGGAGTTTTGCAAAAATTGAATGCGATACTTTTGCCACAAGGAGAAGAAATCGTTTGTAGAGGAGATATATACATTGATTTAATTGAACTGTGTGGCATGATACCTCACATGCAAGCTACATACAAACATGCATATATACATATTATTTTGTATGGTGTGTTGTTGCAAGATAAGAAGATTGAATGCATAATACAAGGAATACCAGGTCATCCAGGTTAATGGTTTAAAATCCATTTTATGTCAATGTAAAATTCCACTCTCTCTCTCTCTCTCTCTCTCTCTCTCTCTCTCTCTCTCTCTCTCTCTCTCTCTCTCTCGATTTCGTATCTGTAACGAGTCTGAGACGAAATCGGCGTGGGATGTCATTCTCAGTAATAGAAAATATCGAAAACCCAGCATCTGCTTTATCAAGCATGTAATGTCTTTTCCTATATTCCCCTTTTTCTCGGTGATGGAGATAGGGAGAATAAAAAAAAGAAGTGAGGGAAGTTAAGATGCGGAGAGGGAGGAACTGGCAGAGGAATAATATCAAGAAAGAGAAGCCACTCCCTGCAGCAAATCTACTTTTGACTTGATTCATGAATTCTAAATTCGTATTGGGATCTCCTCCTCCTCCTCCAAGAACAGCGATGTTCATATGGAGGTTAATGTTTGTTTACAGAAGTCAAATTGGGTTATTTTTTTCAGAAATTGGCTGCTCCTTCTGTTTTCCCAACACGGGTTTTTGTCATTATCCTGATTAAGCTTTTTTTTTTTTTTGCGACGTTTAAGTGAAATTATAACATTTGATATGTATGTTAGCTGAGCAGACTTCGTAAAGATTTTATTTCGTAGCGTTGAATGCCGTTTGATAATTAGGAAAAAGGAGAATAGCTAAAGATGTATACAAATAAATTGATTGATGAATGGCATAAATGGTATCCCTTTCAATTAAGAAGTATTAAGAATAGGTAGTATTCGAATAACTAGATTTGGACGGATATAAATGTTATTCGAATAACAAGATTGGTATAGAACATGACTATCAGAATGAGTGTATGTCGAGAAATAAAGAGAAACGGGGGGAAGAAACGAAAATAGGTATGAATGATTAGAATATAATTCCACTACAGTAGTGTGACTTTAACGGTTCTCTTGTCGTTTCATTCGGAAAAACTCTATACAAGTCATATCCTATCGGATATTGGAAGGTCATTAATTGGGTCCTGCGTCAGCCGTCATCCCAGGGCCCCCCTTCCCTCTCTCGTGTGAAGAAGACTGAGACAGACAAAATGTATTCCTCAAGTGATGGCCAGGATCACTTGAAATAGGTTGATTCGTTTTCTGTGGTTCAAACAGAACTGTTTAAAACATCGGTCATGACGAGTAATAATGACAATATGTAAAGTGCCACGCACTTATGTACGTTCATGTGTCTTTCAAGTTGCATACTTAGCAAATTGTAGATAGATTGATACTTAGATACACACATTTTGTATATAGATAGCTGGATAGACTTGTAAACACACACCGTGGTGCTTGGTACGCAGCTGATTGTGATAGCTGTGTTAATTAGCAGAAACTTAGGGAAACAGCGGCGTTGCTAATTTCCCAGGGAGAGTTGGTTGCTATGCGCTAATCAGCAATTCATGCCATTAGAATAGCGAGTGAGATGTAAACAAATTTGTCCTGACGTTTGCAGTCGCTAAAATATTGGTCATCATTAGTCCAAAGATGTAAAAATGGAGAGCGTGTGTTTACTCTGACACTGGGAATTCTTGTGTCACTTCAGCTAAAATTCCCGTTTTAAACCATTTCATGGAAAGTTGAAAGAGACCGTTTGGTCGATTTTTCTCTCGACTGAATCTTGAGAAATGAAAACAGTAATTGTTTTTTTCAAGTTAATGAAGGGAAGGTGACGTAATGACCTTTTCTTTTCTGTTACAACCTAGGCGGTAAAAGAGGACAACATTGGAAAAGGGGAAAGGAGTTACAAGCCGTCACGCGAAAAGTGAAGATTAAAGAAGTTAGGTAGGTGGAAACTGGGAGAGAATTCCAAAATTTGGGTGCGATGCAAAGAGAATGAAGTGAATTTACAATTATCCAAAGAAGCTTATTAACGAGGTCTATATCACTTTGCCAAGTGTTGACTGTGCATTATTCACGTAATATACATTGCAGTTTCTACACTTAAACTTTCCAAGTTATCATTTTCCAAGTAATAATAATAATTCCCTATAATCCTTCAGCGCTTTTTCCCAGGCTAATCACACCACATCCTTCATTTTAAGGCCAAATGAGTATGTCTCACACATATACGCATCATAAGTTTTGATAAAATTTAAAAGATTTTGAATCATAAAGGAATATCAGGAAATTTATACCAACATTTTTGTTCTTTGTAGATTAACCCTTTTGTACAGTTAAATCTTGTCCTTGTCTACACATCTCTCCTTTCGCTGGAACATCATGTTTTGACACTTCAGTGGATGATGCACCAATTCTTTGCGAGATGATGGGCAATATATCCTTATAATCATCACCATGATTTTTGTTGATGCCGTTGTACAAAACTAAACAATAAAGTAAATGGCAAATAGAAAAATCAAATCCAGTGCCCATCTTGTACTGTAATGCAGATGCCAAAAGTTGGAAAATATTGCTGGGAGTCTCGATTTGCAATTTCAACAAATCCTCAGCTGCGTGTTTGAGATCACGGATTTTTATTTTTTACATTTGAGTTACACCAAAAGGAGGTTTAAAATTTATTATTATTAAAATTTTTTGTTTCTTTATCAAAGTCATCCAATTCGGCTGGGTGTTTTTTATAGTGTGAGGTTCCGGGCTGCATACTGCCTCCTTAGGAGTCCATCACTTTTCTTATTATGTGAGCTGTTTCTAGGAGCACACTCTTGTGCACGAGTCCCGGAGCTACTTCAGCATCTAGGTTTTCCAGATTCGTTTTCAGGGATCTTGGGGTCATTCCTAGTGTTCCTGTGATTATGGGTACAAATTCCACTGACATATCCCAATCTTTAATATGCCTATTTCCAGTTCTTCATACTTATATTTTTTTTCTCTTGCTTTCTGCTTTCCCATCTTCTTTGGTGTCCCACGGTATTGTGACATCAATGAGTGACAATTTCTTATTGATTTTGTCAATCAACGTCACGTTTGGTTTGTTGGCACGTATCACCCTATCTGTTCTGATACCATAGTCCCAGAGGATCTTTGCCCGACCGTTTTATATCACTCCCTCAGGTTGGTGTTCGTATCACTTATTACTGCAAGCCAGCTTTTGCGTCTTGCACAGGCTCCAGTGGAGGGCTTTTGGTACTGAATCATGCTTCTTCTTCTTTTTTTACAATGGTTCTGTCCAAGTACCGGACATTCGCTTGCTTTGTGGTTTATGGTCTCGTTTTTCATATTGCACTTGCTTTATTATTATTATTATTAGTAGTAGTAGTAGTAGTAGTATTCCCACGTCACCGGGGGGTTAGAGATGTGTATTTCTGGTGATAGAAGTTCACTCTCTACGTGGTTCGGAAGTCACGTAAAGCCGTTGGTCCCGTTGCTGACTAACCACTGGTTCCATGCAATGTAAAAACACCATACAAACAAACAAACGCGAGTAGCAAAAAAAAATTCATTCGCATGTGTTCGGTAGTCATCTTATATGCCGATTAAAAGTTTCCACATTCTAGGATCAGTGGTTGGTGTTCGAATGCAGAAATGAATCTTTCCTTTGCACAGTTATTGCGTTCTACTGTACACATTTTCTCATCCCTTAATGTCTGATCATATTGGTTTGAATTTGCATACTTTTATAGTTGCCTTTACTTCAGTATCTGAATATGGCTTTGCGTTTTGTTTAAGTGTTTATTTTCCTAATGATTTCATTCATTTCACCTATTTGTCTTTGAACTCAGGAAGCCGAGACCAATTAGGCATCCCAATTTAACTCGGCATATGCAAAGTGAAAGTGAAAGAAATGTTATAAAATTCTTTCACGGTTTATGATTTTACGTTTTTGCCACTTTGTTCAATTTCTTTTTTTGGATCGTAATTGCTGTTCCCCATTTGCACTGCTTTTCATTTTTGTGAAAATATATTATTTAAGATTTACATTATTAAGTCATGTTTATATTGTATTGCAGTGTTTGCTAATTTTATCTTTAGCTGAGGTTTTGTTAGGCGAATTAGAATATATTTTAAGCAGAATTCGAATATGTTTTAGGCTAGGCAATAATCAGTATGTATAAACATTAGAATTTGGTCTGCACATTCTGGTGTAGTTTGAATTTTAAAATTATTTTGTCGAATTATTCTCTCTCTCTCTCTCTCTCTCTCTCTCTCTCTCTCTCTCTCTCTCTCTCACACACACACATAACACTTTATATGATACACATTGATATATATAAAAGTGGATAAAGGTAACTGTGCATGGATTCTGTGATATGCAGAGAATATGGAGAGAGGTACTGGTTTTGAGGGGGGGCGAGGCTGTTTCCAAATTGACTGTCGAAAAGATAGGTAAAGATGACTGACAGGGAGAAATAAAAAGATTTTCGCCGTCCCTCTAAAAACAGAGGAGCACAATTTGGGAATGTGGCCAGTGGAGAAAGCGAGCCCTGTATAGAGCAGGATCCCTTCCATACCTCTTTGATAATTTAATCCTTTTTAACCTGCGAGAGGGGAAACCGATGGCAGGTGTTTCTCCCTCATTTCCCCTTTCTTTTGTGGATGATCAGTGGCTCTGTCACTTCCCCTTTTTCGTATTTTTTCTTGTGTTCCTTCTCTCCCTTTTATTTTATAATGTTTTATATAGACAATTTACTTTTCTTATGGACATAATGTTGTTTTTTAAACTTTTTCATGGTTTTTTTTTCTGTTACTTTTTTCTCCGTGCGTTTTTTGTTAAGCTCCCTTTTTCCATGAAAACTTAATTGAACCCTCTTCGAATGCAGTTTACTACAATTCAGTTTTTTTAAATTTTGTTTTCCATCATGTTACCCTTCTTAGCTTTTCGTATATCTCCACATCCTTTATTAGCTAAATTTGAGCTTGTTCAGTGTTCATATGCTGAATTCCTGCATGGCACTGAAGTTTTTCTTAATCTTTTAAGTTTTGGTATTTAGGTATGGATAAACTCAGTCCATAGTGCATTATTATCACCCATGTCTTTCCTTTTTCCTCTTATTTGTTGGTCGGCGACATGAAAATGTTTTTTGTTCTCTCCATGATTTGTCTGTCCGTTTGTTTGATAAGACTTCCATTGTTTACGTATGAGAATGAAATATGAATTTCCTTCTTTCCATGATTTGTTTATTTTACTATTACTTCAGTTATGTTGTTTACTTGTTGGTGACAGTCCCCTCCCATCTGTAATGTGACGTTTGCTTTCATATCTCTAATTATGATTTCCAAATATATTTTTCAATAAGAAGAATATCGTTTTCCTTTTTTGCATAATTCGCTTCTCTTTGTCTCCTTGTTTAATTCTTTGTGCTTCAATCTGCACGAATCGTCATTAGCAGGGTTGCTTCCGTTTTTTGAGTTACGTCCAAACAGTTACCTCCTTTTTCTTTGTTGACGACCATCATTATATCAATTACTTATTTTTCTATTTCCCAAATCTGTTAAAGTGATTAGTTGATTGATGGATTGATTAAGATTGATTAATGAATTGGGTGACATACTGACTTAGTTTCCAGTTAACTGAAGTCGTTGACGGAATTTTTGTATTTACGTTTGTTTCATTACGCTCAAGAAGTGAATACGTTTGCACACACCACACACACACACACCACACACACATACACATACACACATATTCTTTATATATGATTTTTTTTCCTCATGTTAAGTGGTGAACTTTTGATGTAGTCTGCGCATACAAACGCACACATATACATACGCACTGGATGACTGCTAGTTGAATACTATTGTGTGTTTATATATATATATATATATAATATATATATATATATATTATATATATATATATATATATATAGAGAGGAGAGAGAGAGAGAGAGAGAGAGAGAGAGAGAGAGAGGGAGAGAGAGAGAGTAAAACCAATACTTGTACATAAAACCACCATTTAGTGCCATACGGGATCATGCAGAAAGTAGTGATCACCTCCTATGCTTAGAGTCATTTTCCATTCTATGGCAATGGTAGAAAGCCTGTACACGTTAAAGTTGAAACCTTCCGTCAGCAACAAGAGTCCACGGAGACGCTGTGTGTGGATTTGTACGGCTTAGGAAGCTGGTATTTATTTCTTTTAATATTTTGTTTTGTTGTTCTCCATTCTTCTACAATACCTTATATATGATATATATATTATATATATATATATATATATATATATATATATATTATATCTACACACACACACACACACACACACATAAATATATATATATATATATATATATATATATATATATATATATATATGTATGTAGTATATACACACATATATATATACATATATACATACACACACGCATATATATATATATATATATATATATATATATATATATGATATTAGTTATTGAAGACAATTTTATTTACCATGTTTCTCTTTTGATGATGTCCGCGAATAAGGGCGTAACTGCATCAAGGGAATTTTGAGGGTGCCCCCCCCCCCCCCAACTTTTTTTTGTCCCCGTAGATATTGGTACTGGAAATTGATTACATACAATAGTTGCATGGTGCATTTGATTCCGGAGTCACAATCTGAGTATGCGAAAGTGGGTTTTGTGTTGAAGTATCCTGGATTCGGTGTAGATTGTATTCGACTGATATCAAAGCTAACAGCAGCTAAATTACTTCTGATTTCGTGTCAAACTCCAGGCCCTGTTTTAGCTTCGTAAAACCCTTATGCTCTCTGTGTGAAGGTATGGCGCATAAATACTTTCTTATTTCCTTTGTAAAGAACAAAGAGTCCTATTTTTTCTTTTGTCTTGTATCTTGGGTCACAATAAAGTGCTTTGCCGGTTTCTTTGCTGCTCATATCGACCCTTAAGGGAATGGAGCCCTTTGTGTCAGTGTCACGTGAGGGCATCCCTCCCACTCCCTCCCCCTCCCCCCATCCTTTCATCCTACATATGTTCCTCCTCCTCCTCCTCCTCCCGCCTCTGCTGCTGCTGCTGCTCCTCCTCCACCTCCTCCTGTTGTCTGTTTCGGTTTTCATTTATTTTCCCTCCTACACTTCTTTGCATTGTTTTGAAGGTGGCAGTGAGGTAGGTGGATGATTAATAACGCTTACTAAAAGCTCGTGTTGAATCGAAGTATTGTGAGCGCATGCGCTTTCCCAGGCGCGAAATGCAAGCAACGCGGAAGCTGAAAAAATGATAAAATCGTTTCAGCAGTAGCGTAGCGGTACTTTGGTTTAAAACATCTTTCTGCGGAACAGGCACTTGTAGAATGATTAGATAATTTCCGTTTATGGTGTTTTGTTACTTCATATCAAAATGAAATAGAAGGTAAATTAAGAAAAAAGAGAAATTAGTAAAATGAATAATCTGCCCATGCCTGTTTATAAGGAATATTTTACTATTACCTATATATATGGCTTTGGCTTTGTATTTTTTTTTTTACCGTGATATCTCTGAAGGACTTTGGTCTTCCGTTTTACGTCTCAGTCATTTTTATGCTAGACAACTGAATAAGAATCTGTTTTTGCTAGACTTCAGTTTCCATAGAGATTATTTTATGTATATATGTTATTTTAGTGTTTGGAGCAACAATTTATTCTTTTCAGAATAACAGTTATTGCATATATTATGTGCTTACTTTTTTAGTACGTCGATGTGAAGCAATATTTATTCGCCAAAACTTGGGAAACTGAGGAAAATATTTGAGACAAAATGACATTTTTGTTTTATTTAACTTTTAGGAGAAAGTTTTTCAATTATTATTCGTCAGCAATTTGGAAAAGCGTACTGGAAACTGTCGTTGAAAATGAGGGACATTTATATATATATATATATATATATATATATATATATATATATATATATATATATATATATATATACATATATATACATACATGCATACATATACATGCATACATACATTATTCTTATTGTTTTGATGTTTTTGGTACTGTCAGTGTCATGTCATTATTCTCAAACTCAAGTTTTAGTAAAATCAGGTTTAAATTGTTTAAAATTGATTTATAGTCTTTCACCGACGGTACCCGAAATTAAATACTGAAGAGATATCGTCAGTAATAAAACACTCCTTGTGCTCCTTTGAGATTCAGTGTTTAGTAATGTCACGGTCAATAAAAAGCTTCCTAGAGTACCGAGGCAGATTGCAATGTGAGACTCTCCAAGCCCTTGGAAACAAAATTAGATTCAACATGGAAAAACCTTTTTCCTGGAAAGTTGCTTCAGACAATGGCTTGTAGCTGAAGGCCACGAGATAAGAAGAAGAGAAAAAAAAATCCCTACCCCTCAGAAAACGAGATCAATACACTGAGTTTGGATTCTTTGCAATTGGCGGCTGACACTGCATATTCTGATTGGCTTTCAGTACGCTCTAGGATGCAGAAAGGATGAGAATGCTTGTCTTGTATGGTTGGTAAAGTGGGAATAATGCCCTTTTCTTAATTAATGTTCTATCAACGGTATCACAAATTTTGTGTTGCGGGCAGGCTCTTTTTTTTTTTTTTTTTTTTTTTTTTAGAACTGAACCATTTTTTTGTAGGGCGGTGAGGATGGAAATGTCTCAGATTTAATAAGAAGGTGTTTGTTTAATGTCTCACGTTCAAATATATTTGTTATTTAAGGTTATGCAGTCTTATGTCTTATAAGCATCCCGACTTTAAGATGGGGGGTCTACTGTTGCCCAACGGAGTAGGTCTTCTTCATTTTCTTTTCACTCTCTACTTCTTTTCGTGAGACTACACAGGATAATGGTATGTAGTTTCCTTCCATCTGCCCTCTTGTAAGCTATAGGAAAAAAAGTAAAGCTCTCACCATTTCTTGGAAGTCATTGACGTTGTCAGTAATTGCCGAGGGAAATTAAATCTGAGCATTTCTTGGAAATCTTTGGATGGATGATAGAAACATTGTGACCTGGTAGGCAAAGGTAAATCTTAAAACAATGTACTGTTGCATGTTATCCCTTGTATTCTGAGAAATGCATTGTTTGAGTGGCAGTTTCCAGTAGAAAGTTAATTGAATCTGTGTTATTTGTGGATCATGGGAACATTCCGACTATCAGCCGAGAGCGGTTTTTGGCGATTCTTTTAAAGGAACCGGAAGAAACTGAAACTACTTTGCCAACTTACGCAGACGTAATTATTTGAGATTCATCTTATAATGGCGATCGTTTCCAGAATTCCCTTAAAGTTTAGGATTAATTTAGTGTTTCGAGGGAACAACGTCGTTAACGTTTCAAAGACCTTTTAGCAGAAAGGTGTTCTAGCTCGGTTATTGTCCTCAAATTGGATACCCTCTGTTGACTCCCTATCAGAAAGTAAAAGTTCGAATGACGTCAGATATATAATGTGTCGTCTGCAGCTCCATGGCCATGTGCACTGTTTTGTTTGCTGCCCCAACTGTTCCAGTCCTTATAAACACAAGACTGATATATGTTGATGTCTTGCAGACGCTTAGCAATAAAATGTATGCTTCAAGTATTAATAGTAAGCACTTGCCTTCATTTCCCAGGTGACATAAAGATGTAGTTGGGGCCAGTGAGAGTTGCCTGAATCATGCACAAGTGAATACAAGTACGAGGATTTTACTTCACTGCGTATATTTACAGTGGATTCGAAGGAGGTTTAGAATTCGATTCTCTAGAAATGCTGGAACGGAACTCTTTGTTCACGACGTTATTATGTTTTCCTTGACATTAACATTTACTTAATTTTATTTTATTTTAAGTAAACAGTAAAGCAAATATCAACGAAATCATATATGGCCGTCTTGTTTAAACAGATTTATGGTCGGCTAACCATAATCACTACTGATTGGTTCTTAGGTGAGGCTGCTGTCACATCTTGAGGACTTTTGTTACTCTTCTTATCAGACGGAATCTTGAGACATCTGACAGAGGTTACTCATACGTCTTTTGCAGTCTTAAGATTCTCACTCTTATAAAACGAGGTAATTTTAAAGTGCACATTTTTGGGAACGGTCAAGCAATTTATACCATGATTCTCTTGTCATTCTGGGCTTGTATTTTTTTTAACAATGTTTCGGATGAGTTGTTAATTTGTAGATCTCGTAATTAAGGAAAATAGCTCATTACCAGTTAATAGACACGATACAAATATTTTAAAAAGTCATAAAAATTACAAAAAGGAAAAAAACTAGTTCGAAAATTAATGTCTAAATTAAATAAAGTTAGCAGGTTTTAATTTACATTGATTACATTATTTTCATTTATAATATGCATTTATTTTTATTTTTAACATCTTGCATATGTTTCTGTTTCATCTTATTTTCCATTTTTCATATTTTATTTGACATTTTAATTTTGTTATTCTTTATTTCTGTATGTTTTATTTTTTTTTATTTCATTGGTTATTTCTTTATATTCCATTTCAATTTCACATTTTATTTTTTTTATTTTTACTTTATTTTTCTTCTCTTGATTTTTAAAATTTTTATTTTCAGTATATTTATTAACTATTTTTCTTCTCTTGATTTTTTACAATTTTAATTTGCAATATATTTATTAACTTTTATTCTGAATAAGACAGTTCCGTCTATCACCAGTATATATAATTATAAGTTATTTGAATCATATGACTAAACTACTTTCTAGATACGTGTATGATTACATAATATATATGCATCAACCAATAAGCACGCAAAGACACCCATTCCACTCACACTTTATATGTATATGTATATATATATGTGTGTGTATGGTATGTATATATATATAATATATATACATATATATATATATGCATATTCTATATAATACTATATATATTATATATAATTTATATATAATTATATAGTATAATATGGTGGTGTATATATTATATAATATATATATATATATATATATATATCTATATCTATATATATATATATCTATATATATCTGATATATATATAGATATATATATATATATTTATATATATGATATAGATATCTATATATATATATATATATATATATATATATATATAAATGAATCACGAAAATGTGGAACGTGATGAATATATAAATAAAGACAAATTCCACGAAGGAAAGAGATACAATGGATATTGCAAGGCCTTTCGACTAGTAAAGGACAAGAAATCGATAGGCCTTGCAGTACTCCATCGTTTCTCTTTCCTTCCTGGAATGTCTTTATTTATATGTATGTATGTGAAAGTATATATACCATAGGAAGTATGATAGACAAGGTATAAATCTCGACCAGTTTTGCCGTCAGTATTTCAAGAATTTTCAAGTGAACTGATACTTTTTGGTAGAGAAAGGACACCATATATGCTACGTTGACAGTACAAACGGTAATACAGAACGGTTGAAGTAAATGTATTTACTCCAGACAGGAAAAAGGAGGAGCGTACACTCATTAGCGACTAAGGCGAATTAAGTGAGTTTATTTTATCGATTAGATTCCCTGTGAAAGTGGAAGATGAAAGTAGCTTGCCATTACTGGATGACCTAATGCACAGAAGTATCATTGGCTTTATGTGGACAGTAAGTCTACCAAAATTTCTTTCTCTGTACTTTTTTATGACTTCCATGTTGTAGAGCAATTTTAGCCCAGTGTATATTGGTGATGGAATAGGTGTATTTAGAACACAGGCAAAAAACTACACTATCCTAATTTTGCGTTAGACAGTACATTGAGAATGTCAGAAAAGGCTTTTTATGGGAATAATAGTAGAGGCATGATGCACTAAAAAACGGGTTCGTTCTACCACATGGTAATTTTACTGATATTTCCCATCTTCTTAAGACCTGTAGAGGTAATGTAGTATTTGATAACAATGATAGTATAAAAAAAAAACTTACCAAGGACTCTTCATACATTATTAAAAGATGTTCATATAAAATTCCGTTTAAGTCATGAATCAATATTTTTCCATTGGGCAAGCCAGAAAACAATGTGTGAAAAGAATAGAAGAGAATAAAAATGGGAAAGATAATCTCAGGGGAACAGTACAGTTGTCTTTCATGTCGGTGAAAAACAGTGCAATTGATTGTATTAAAATGTAGCATTTTTATAGTAATATATCGTAAACTAATAATTTGGATCTAAGTAATATATGAAATTTCGTAAGAATATGAATATCGAAAGAAGTTTGTGGGATTTTCACATTTATATACTAAACTAGGCCCATAACTAAAGGGGTGAGACCACTTGTGACGAAAAACAAGATGACTAAATGCAGTTCTGACCTTAGTCGATATATATATATATATATATATATATATATATATATATATATATATATATATATATATATATATATATATAAACGTGTGTAGTAACAGGAACGTGGCTAGATTACAACTTGGAGAAGAAAAAAAAAATTTAAAAGGCTCGTAAATGTAGTTGAGAAGATGGTTCTCGTTTTAAGCATTTCTGCAGATGGAGATGTCTGCAGTTGACATCTTAAACAGCATCGTTTCTCAAGAGAATAAAGCAGTCGGGTAAAAAGAATGAGGGAAAAAATGGGAGGGAAAAAAGAAACGTTTAAGTGATATTTCACTTCCAGTGCAAACAAGTCTTGCTTTCTAATTAGAAGCGGGAGCTTTCGCGCTACTGAATTTCAGCAATTTAGGTAAAGAGTTCCTGCCTTTGCATCTAACTTACGGCTAACAAGTTGTTTTCACGGTACGAATTCTGCTTTTGCTTAATTTTCGAATGTTGCCGGATATATATGGATAACGATAATCATTCTTTTTGTGTGTGTTCACGTATTTTTTTCAGTTATGTGCAAGCCTTTGAGCCAGTATGCCTCGTCATTATCGTGCGATCTTGATACGTCGATTTCTTTTCTGAATGCTAGACATCTGGCCGTTTTTCTTTTGATCTTCCCCCATACTATCCGGTATTTAATATGGATCTGTTTTTATTTCTCGCTCGTGTCAGATGTCCTATATTTTTATTTGCAATTACATTTGAATTTATTTTTCATTTTGTACATTTTTATTCTTAGGCTCCTACGAAAGTCCAGGTTATTCCGAATGATCACAAATGGTCATGTTTTCGTGTTATGTTAGTTACAGTACTTACTTTATCTCGGTAATATTTGTATGTGGTGTACGAATATTATCCTCTTTTTTTTGTCAGTTATTATTTGGTTTTTGGCCTCACCATGAGTACTTGGTTTCGTTTTTGTGTTTCGGCCTTCTCTTTCTTCTCCTCATGAATGGTAAGTTTTTTCAGTTTTATTTTGTTTTTTGATATGTCAGTCTTTTTCTTGTCTGTGACGTCGTTGTTTATATTTCAAGACACATTGTTAAATATTTCATTGCCGGCTAAATGTTCTACTTTTTACAATTCTATTGCCTATTTCAGATTTGTTTCATTCGTCGAATTGTGTACCATTGACTCAGTGAATGGTGATGTTCACTGTTTCTCATTTTACATTGCTTTTAAGTAACTGATTTTACTTTTTGCTCATATACCTAACTTTTTATCTTTTCTCATTATTTTTCATTGAATAATTTTTTTTTTACAATATATTTTGAAAGCCCTCCATGAGATCATCCACAACTCAGGTTTTATTTCAGAAGACACCTGTATATCTGTATAAATTGTTTTATACCTAGCTCATGTTACATATACTGATTTTCTCCAGCCATGGAAAAAAAAATTAGTTTATGAGGCGAATAGAGCTGTATGGGCTAAATTCCCAAATGGCCCATTTCTCTCTAGTTCCATTTAGAAGATATTCTATTTTTTTATATTTTGATGACTTCATCTTGTTTTTATCCTTTGGAATGCTGTTTTAGAGTCGTAGGATTATCTGTTATTGCTACACGGAATTGAGTTCCCCCGGAAAAAGATCATGATTGGGTTTTACCGTAAAGATAGACAATAGTGGAAGGTATAACATCAGTCAAAGATAGGCAATAGAGCGAGATACACCATCAGTTTTTGGATTAAATAGATTTGAGATTGTAAGCCTTTATTTTCCTTTTCAGTTAATTACTCTACCAAGTTACAATTGTTTCATTTTACTGCTAGATTGAACTGACTAGTTGTAGTTATACATAAACACACATATACACACGCACACTCTTATATGTATGTATGTATGCATGTATGCATGTGTTTGAGAACATTTTGATATTACACCAATAATAGGATTGACATCAGAAAAAGTTCAGGCAATAGTCTTTTGTCACAATAAGTGAATGTCAAAAGGTGAAGTAAATTACAATATAACCTTATGTCTATGTGATCACCTACGCTTTTATGTTAACTGTTAAACCTGTTTTACATTTACCGATTATGATTGTTGATGTATGTTCTTTCTACTATACTAGTTCATTACCAGTTAATAGACACGATACAAATTCAAACATAGTTTAAACACTTCTAGTGTATAAACATATTATACTAATAAAGCATATGTTTTAATTCATTGGCTGTGCAGGCTTATATACTGGAATGTGGCATGATTGAAGAATCAGATTGAATTACAGAAAACGTAAATTCCTGCTAGAAAATTAGATAATATATACGTACTTGACGAAGTTCATTGATTTAGCAGCTCAGTCAAATGGAAAGCAATCAGAGGCCTATGGATTGTGATGTAAATAAATGGGTGTTTAGATTAAATGTCTCATTACGCTCACTCTGTGCTGTGACTCCCATGGCATTCGGGAGGGGGCGGGCGGTGATCTGAAATGGGTATCAATGCATAATTGCATGCCCTGGATGATGTGTGACTTAGCGAACCGTTGTGTTCTCTCTCTCTCTCTCTCTCTCTCTCTCTCTCTCTCTCTCTCTCTCTCTCTCTCTTGATTTATAATAGTAAAAGAGGAGAGATAATAATGATTATCCTCCACATCGTATGAGAAGTAATTGGGGTGACACAGCTTCCCAAAATGCAATAGGAACAAATGTTATACTTAAATCGTACAAGTGAAATGCTATGTATACCATATTCTATATTTTTAATTGCAGATCATACTCTACAAATTTTGTACAGTTGCAAACTAGGCTCGTATACGGAATGCAGGAGGTTATAGTACCCTCCTCTGTGAGCTTGGTAGCACATTCGTCCTATACTGGCCATTCTATTTTGGTTAACGGACCCAAAAGTTATTTTCGGGAGATGGAGTGGGGCCCGGTAAAGCGTAAAATTGATTTTGATATGAATTTCTAATTTAATAAGAGTGTTTCAACCTTTTTGTTGGCTAGAATTCAGAGTCAAAACAAGAATTACAGCTACACTCCTTTAACCATAAATGTACTGAACGGTACCACTAGCTATAGCGTATTGATGTTTTCATATTGATGTATTTCATGCCAGTTAAATTTCTATACGTGTATTTGTGCACTTATGTAAGGAAGTTTATCATTATTCATGATAATGGTATTACTACTTCAATTCGTAGTGGTTGTGATATGATAGTATCGCTCAATTTCTAATTCTTCTTCAAAGATCTTTGAATAAGTTAAAAAAATATCAGAGATTGAGCATCGGAATTGCAAGTACAACAAGGTCCACTACGTAATGCATTGCAGAGACCCTTTCCTTCGCACAGGCTAAGAAAAAAATTGCAATTTGGTCCTGATAAGAAGTGCTCTTTCTGTTTCTGTTACATTTTTGTTAATATGCCTTGATCAGAATAATCCTGTACGTCAGATAGCTTAGTTTTTATTAATATTGATATAATGCAGTATGGCAAGAAAAACATTATTTAATCTCCCATGGACTAAGTCTACGTAAAGTAAATGTGAGGCTATCAGAATTTCCAAAATTTTCTTGTTTATCACAGTCATCCTATTCGACTGGGTAGTTTTATAGTGTGAGGTGGGATGGGGGGGGGGGGTTGTTCCGGCATGCATCCGGGGTCCTTAGGAGTCCATCACTTTTCTTACTATGTGCGCTGTTTCCAGGAGCACTCTCTACTGCATGAATCCTGGAGCTACTTTAGCATCTAATTTTTCCAAGTTCGTTTCAGGGATCTTGGAATCGTGCCTAGTGTCCCTGTGATTATGAGTACAATATCCACTGGTATATCCAATATCCTTCTTATTTCTATTTTCAGGTCTTGATCATTTTCAATTTTTTCTCTTTCTTTCTCATCTACTCTGGTGTCCCATGGTATTGCGA
Organism: Macrobrachium nipponense; assembly: GCF_015104395.2. Taxonomy (NCBI): domain Eukaryota; kingdom Metazoa; phylum Arthropoda; class Malacostraca; order Decapoda; family Palaemonidae; genus Macrobrachium; species Macrobrachium nipponense. The sequence goes on along the minus strand of NC_087200.1, from coordinate 177,757,343 downwards.
CATCGATAAGTGATTTTCTTCTTAATTTTATCAGTCAACGTCACGTCTAGTCTATTTGCACGTATCACCCTATTATTATTATTATTATTATTATTATTATTATTATTATTATTTATTATTATTATTATTACATTATTAATTATTTATTATTATTATTATTGTGAGCAACGATCCCCAGACCTCCTTCTCGTTTCCGGTCTTGGATAGTCATCAGTTTAAGTAGCATATAGGTGGTAATAATGAAAATATTTTGTGTTTTAACTGGACAAGTTAGTCTAAATACGGATTTCCGTATTCCTTGTCCTTTGACAAAAACAAAAACAAAAATCGAAGAAATGTTACCACAAATACTTGAGAGATTTCGTTGAGGATGCATATGTTGGACATATGTGGACAACTGACAACTTAGTAAGGGAGGAATGTGTTGTTAAGGTAAGAGACCCTGACATTGAGTTTTATATCCATTCCTATTTATCATTAACCTCCAAAGAATAAAGTGACTAGATGCAAAAAACTAACAAGTGAGGAAAGATACTTGGAAAGTAAATGAAGACGAAACTGATAACAGTTCCGCAAATGAATAAATAAATAACATATGCAAAAGAACTCATCTTTTTAAACCATAAAGAAATAATGAAACCAAGCAGAATAAAATAGCAACCTTACGGAAAATTATGGCGCAGCTGCGTTAAATGAAAATGGATCTATAAAAGTTCATGTTGGTTATTTTTATAACATTACACAGAATAACAGACACAGATGTTGTACTTTAACTTTTTACTATACTGCATCATCTGTTTTTACATCAAGACCAGGATTTTAATATTCTTTTATGCTTAAAATTTTCAACCTTCGAGGTTTTAGTGAAAACCAGTCTTCATCTTTTTATTCCACAAATTTTTCGAAAATAAAGACAAAAATAGATTGCATAACCTAAATGCTGGAATATCAGTAAAAGGAAATTTGACGCAAAAATATCATTACAAACACTAATTATGATATGCTGAAGTGAAATACAGTTGCGGTGGAAAAAATGTCAGTGCTGAATTCAAGTCTTGGAGTTTGATGTTGATAGGGGATTAGGTTTTCAATAAGAATTAATTCTTCAGTGCTTATATATTTATCTTTCTTTTTTTCCAGGGTTGGTAATATATGATTTAACGAGCAGTGAATTTGACTAAAATCTCAGTTTTTTTGATCCTCAATTAATAAAGAATATCATATAAAGTATATATATATATATATATATATATATATATATATATATATATATATATATATATATTACTGTTCGGTCCACTTTTTCTTCAAGATGTGAAACGCTGATAGTGCACGATGTGAAAAATCAAATAAGGCAGTGAAAAACAGGCTGAACGAACACGGTTCTCTTCGAAAATATAGTAATTATTGTTATGTCGATGGTTCTCAGTAGGAACTCATGTTGCCGCAGTTCCAGGGGGACAAGGCAAAAAAAAAAAAAAAAAAAAGTTAAAATAAAAGCATAATTTTAAAAACCAGTGGGTCTTGTGTAGCATTTGGCTAGGTTTCTACTTCCACCCATTTATATATATATATATATATATATATATATATATATATATATATATATATATATATATATATATATATATATGTGTGTGTGTGTGTGTGTGTGTGTGTGTATGTATGTATTTATGTGTACATACACACACACACACACACATATATATATATATATATATATATATATATATATATATATATATATATATATATATATGTGTGTGTGTGTGTGTGTGTGTGTGTAGAAATTGTGTGTATGTTTTCGCAATAAGTTTGATTGCCCTCACTTTATTGAACAGTGATCTTTTTTATCACGTATAATTTGATGCTATAAACTGAAGAATTTCAAAGCCCACCTGCTTACATACCAAATCCATTTTCCTAAATTTCAGTACAATATCTGCAAATCTAATTTTACCTGTATTATTAGTTTTCTTATGAAGAGTATTAGTATAATATCTACAAAACTGATATGTTTCGTATTAGTTTCAGAAATATTTTTAGATTGATAGGTTTCTGAAATTAATCAGTACTTAATATTAATTTTTATGACCTTTCAATTTAAATTCAGCAAAATTAACGCGTTTTTAGAATGATTTCATATGAGAATATTTTCTGCCTCTAATATTTGCTAAATTATGTCATGGAATATATACCAGTAGGGCGCCCTAAAGGAGACAACTCGCGATGCTTCAAGTTAAACCATCAAAGCGTTAACTAGGCATCTCGGAACTACATAAACGTTATCGCTAATTGCCCTTCAAATGGTCTTCCAACAACAAACTTAATGACATGACAAATGATATAATTCGAAATGATTCTTCACAGCGGAGATGAGAAGACATTGTTTAACTAAGCCTAGTATTCGAGAAAACAGTCGAATTTGGTGCTGAAAGCATGTTTTGAGAAAATTATAATGCAATAAGTAAAAGACTTAATTAAATGTGAATTTGTGATAATTTGAAAATAAATCTTATATGGGATCAAATTTAGAGACGTAAGGTGTTATCTGCCGAAAGAATATTTCTTTTACCTTCAATAATTTTGCAGATATTAGCATTTGAATAGCATTAGGGCCGGGCCGGGTCGGGCCTCCAGAAAAGAGCCTGTTTCCAGTAACTGCTTCACTTCGCTCTTAATCATTATACAAAAAGCTTCTCAGTTTGATATCTGCAGAGCTAAATGCATCTGTATCATTAGTTCTTAAAAGAAGCTTTCTAGTCAAGCTGTGAACCTCACCAACTCACTGTTACTGTGGGATCAGGATATATTTGTCTCTTCTCTGCTGCGTTACTGAAGAAATTGCATTACCTAGGCTTCTTAGATTATGCGGTTGCCATCCGCAGATCCCCAAATCATAGCGATTTCTGAAGTATTGCTTCAATTGCTTGCTTAGCCACCGATGCCAGTTCTCTCAACTTTTTTTTTTATACCAGTTAATGTTGATTACCACGATATCACGAAACCCAGGTTCATTTTGTAGAAAACTGGTCCTTATTTTCATCTTTTATCTGTCATTCGTTATTATTTAGTTAAAGATTTATTTTCTTTTAGATAAACATAAACTTATATTTATAGGAAAAACTTGTCATGTCAGAGAACGATTTAGGTAACTCTCCGAGTGAACCAATATGACTATTCATTAATATGACTTCCCGTATAACGGGTTATTTTCCATGCAATAATGCGTTCCCGAAATGATGTCTATAAACTATCCGGATAAGAACCTGGACAGACACTGCAGTGGAGGTGAATAAAAATTGTAACGTTTCCAAGTATTTAATGTCCGGTGACGGAGAAATCAATAATGCTGTTTGTAAACTCGATAATAACTTTTCTCCCTAGTTGATTGTCCCCTAAGTGAGCTCATTTATTGAGATAATGGGCCAAACTTTGTATCCCGGAGGAAATGAAAAATGAAATGTCGGTGGGCTTTTCAGTGGTTATACTTTCTCTCTCTCTCTCTCTCTCTCTCTCTCTCTCTCTCTCTCTCTCTCTCTCTCTCTCGTGTTAAATTTCAATTTGCTTAATTCGTAATGCTTTAATTTTTGTGTAAAGCGAAACTTCGTGTTTGATTGTAATGTGTAATGTTGCCGCTCTTTTTCTCCCCATCTCTGTAAAAGAATCTTTGAAAAGTGATATATTTTTCATACCATTAACGTCCAATTACTGGAAGTTTTTGCCTAATGACGTTTGGGCACTGATAAATTCTGCTATGAGTAAATAATTATAGGTCGGGAAAATTAGAGAAGTCTAAAAGTTGCTGAGTATTCTCTCCAAGTTTTAGAGGTTTGTTCTGGGAGTCTCATCTCACGAATTATTTGTCCTATTATATTTTTTATTTGCGCATAGTTACACGTCCCTTCGGTCGCGCACAAATATGTATATTGGCCATTAATCAGTATATACTAACAGAGGTGGGTTCCGAGAAAAAAATAATCACATAATTCAATACCATAAATCCCCATCATCCTCTTCATGCACTTTGAACGACTGCTCATTATCAGTATGTGGAACTCTGTCACACACACTTCGGTATTCACTTCTATCTTGTTTCCTAAGTGATGAACACCTTTCTTTCATAACATGTTTTCAGTCCTACTATCCACCCCTTTTTAGGTCTCTCTCTCTCTCTCTCTCTCTCTCTCTATGTATATGTATATATAATGTGTGTGTATTCACATACACATCCACACCCACACACACACACACACACACACACACACACACACACACACACACACATATATATATATATATATATATATATATATATATATATATATATAAATTGTTCGAAATTTTAAGCCAGAACCAAGGAAAGTAAGATCTCTTATAACAAGATTCATGCATCCTTGTCTATATGCAAGTTGCCCCTTTGAACTGAAAGCATCCATTCTCTAGAAAGCTATCTCTGCTCCCATTGGCTGTCAGAATTTACACCCCACAGGGCCTGGGCGGAACTTACCAGGAGAAATTTTAAAAAGGGACCAGCGGCTTGCCCTCAGAAGAACCTTAGAGCTCGGAGCGCTCAGAAGATCCTTACCTCACCCTGCAGACACCACTTCACTCCTTTCTGCTCCTCCTGCCTCCTCTAGGCAAGTCCCAAGTATTTTTATACGTCCAAAGTGCACAGAAATATCAACAGATAAGAAGACTACCAAGCCCAGGATTTCCAGGTACTGTGAAAGTAAATTCCAGTTCAGCCAGGGAATTGTTTTGCCTTTGGCCTGTACTTCATTTCCATTCTTCCAAGGCGACTTCCCTCCTCTTTTGTTTAGCTTCTCATTCCCCCCATCTTGGTGCAATGCTGTGATTACTCTCCTTGTGATACTAGTAAACATCCCCTAGTAAATTCAAGCAACAAAATAGTTTTCTCTGTATAAATTCCCAGTCATTTTCATCCCCCCTGAGTTTGATGATTGGAGGGTGGATGATCAACATAGCAATTTGCAGCCCTCTAGCCTCAGTAGTTTTTAAGATCTGAGGGCGGACGGACGAACAAAATTGGAAAAATCGTAATTTCTTTTGATCCCAAGATTTATTTTTAACAAGGTCTTGAGAAGGGAACTAATTTAATCCAATGTATTAAATCTTGTAAACTTTTGATTGAAAGAAAGTAGTGTGTAACGCTCGCCCACGTGTGGCCCCCGCCTTATGCCAGTATACCATCTCTTTGCAGACAAACACCGTGCCTGATTGTGGTAGAACTTGGGAATTCTTTGGAGTAAGCCTTGCATTTTCAATAACCTGCTTGCACAAAATTCTGAACGCTGTGTCTGGTTGCCCCCAGCCACGTGTTTCTGGTGCATCGACAATCAACCACCT
>NC_087200.1:177714473-177746973 GCF_015104395.2 Macrobrachium nipponense | reverse complement strand
CGTAACCCCCCCTACGATAAAAAACAGCGAGTCTTCTCTTCCGCTGCGCGGCTATACTGAAGGCATGGCAAAATATCGGTGCTTCTTTATAAAGGTTGTGACGTTTTGCTGATAATCCTGTTAGAAAGATGCTTCGAGGATGTGGAATAGAATGTTCAGTTTTTTAATATAAGTCATACACACACAAATAAATAAATATATAATATAATTATATATATATATATATATTATTATACTATATTATAATATAAAATAGTAATATATATATATAACATTATATTTGGTAATTATATGTGTGTAGATTCTGTATATAAATGTTCATATGTATTACGTATTCTGTTGAAGCATTCGATATATATATATATATATATATATATGTATATAATATTATTATATTATATATATATATAACGAGATGGCCAAATCTCGTTATCATTTTAAAAGGTAGCGATGGACCAAGAGCGGCAGACAGCTGGTAATTGGTAACACATTCTCTCTCTCTCTCTCGATTCTCAGTAACTCTCTCTCTCTCTCTCCATCCATCTTTTCCTCTCTCTCTCTCGATATACCTCCCCCTCCATTATCTAAGGTCATCAAATCAGAGTCGTGAATTACAAAAATATGCATTTATTTAAAAGCAAAGCATTAACTGAATAACTCAGATTCTTAACAGAATGATTAAATGAAATGTTAACTCGAAGTCCAAATAACCCAGATAACCCTCGGTAATTAATCTAACACCAACATTAGTTTAGCCATAACACTAAGCATAGTCAACATAGTAATTAAGTCAGTACACCATTTCTCCAATGAACAATCCCCACTCTTCTCCAGAAACATTTCCCATCTTCCAGAATCGCCTGTTAGAAGACAGGAGAACACTCTGGTAAGCACAAGAGCATGATCAAAACATCATACATACAGAATATCTCTGAAATAAATATTCAAATACAATCCAGCCACACTTTGTCCAAGATAAATATAATAACACTCACCCATTCAGCCATTATGCGCTGTCACTTAATAAAAACACTTTGTCAGAGCCATCCTGGCTCTGCCGCCTTTCTGTAGTAGTCTTCCCTTCTTGGTAACAATACATTTCATTATGTAGGGGGGAAGCGCACACATACGTACAAACCCACACTCTATGTTCACGCCCATAAACTGCATGAGGCGAGTTTCAAAGTAACCTCTACATCAAGCTCTCATAGCGACAGGACGAGGCACTGATTAGCTAAGACAGCACTCTTGATCACACCACCCAGAAAGACATGTCAGCATTCCCATGGCTTGTCGCTCGGACCACTGTCTCTAGGGAAGTTAAATTGCTGATTCTCTACATTCTAAGAAACGTCATAGCATATCACATTATATATTATTTGAAATATATCATAGCAAATCCCCCTCTAGATGTAACATATATATATATATATATATATATATATATATATAATATATATATATATATATATATATATATATATATATATATAATAGATATTATATATATATATATATATATTGACTGTAAAATGTTCTGTAACAACAGAATTCCATCTAATAAAAGGAGCCCATAAAAACACCAAAATATAGAGAGAAAAGTACTATATTTCAGAGACTGCTGTCTCTCTCTTCAGGTATATATCCTGAATGAGAGAGACAGCAGTCTCTGAAATATAGTACTTTTCTCTCTATATTTTGGTGTTTTTATGGGCTCCTTTTATTAGATATATAATATATATATATATATATATATATTATATATATATATATATATATATATTTATTATAAAATGTTTAAATGTATTACGTATTCTGTTGAAAGCGTTCGGTATATACAAATATTATTATATTATATAATATATATATATATATTAATATATATATTGTTTATATATTATAATGATTATACATATATATTCTTATATATATAATATAGATATTATTTTATATCTGGTTGACAAGTATTCGATATATATATATATATATATATATATTGTATACATATAATATATATAATATATATATATATATATTATATTATATATATATATATATCTATATCCTATAATGGATGTTTATATATGTAAGTTTATATGTATGCTTTACACAGTGGCTAGAAATGTAAAACTCTTGAGTGTACGTATATGGTCGCGGACCTGCCCGCAATGATTATTAGTACTTTTATTTGTTATGACTATCTTCTTTAGTAAAGATAATTAATACAAAGGAATCTGTATGACTGCTATGGGTTTCAGAGACAGTGCAAGCACGTTTTTTGGCAATAACTCTGTAACGAACACTCATATCAGAACGAGATTTTGCTATAGTGTATTACACAGTGCCGTAATTTATAAGGTATCATGAATCACTAATTGTAAAGAATAAAGACACTTGTCCTTGTACCAAGAGGCAAAAACTCCATTAGCCAGAAATGGATACGAACACAACAGTAATAAGCTTCGCCTACCTTCTGCCTCCCCCTCCACCGCCACCCCCGACCTTCTTCCTTCCCTCACCTTCCCTTCTCTCTTTCTGAAAATTGCTTCAGTAAACTTATTTTGTATTATTTTTCTATCTGTTTCTCTGTTTATCTATCTATCTATCTAATAATATACATTGTTGTATATATCTAACGATCCAGTCGCTCATCTCTCTCTCTCTCTCTCTCTCCCTCTCTCTCTGGTGTGTGTGTGTGGTAGTGGTACCTACTGTAAATGGTCATTAGAGTGAGAGATATCTGAATGTATGGTGAAGCAGTAAAGCGATAGACACTATGATTAATGGTAAAGCGACTGTTATACTTGTGTTTGGTTACCTTCTTCGTAATCCTCATGCGGACTCAGCAATATAGTACTTCAATTACGAAGGTGAAGAATATATGGCCACCACGGAACGTAACTGTCGGCACGGTTGCAGAAATTCGTTTGTCACGCAACTTTTTAACTCTTTTTATCCATGAAGAAGCCGCCAATTGCCTTCAGATTGGTTTGAATAGGTAACTGGTTATAGTTACTCTGTGTTACAAATAAAAATTGAACCTTTCTACCGGACATTCATTAGAGTTAAAACTCCGATTATACCGATGCACATATAACTGACGCTTTACCATAAATCAGTGTCTGTCGTTTTACTGCTCCACGATACATTCAGATATCACACACCAGAGAGAGAGAGAGAGAGAGAGAGACAGAGACAGAGACAGAGACAGAGACAGAGATAAGCGGTTCAGTGCATAAATAAATCAGTCAACTGGCAGCTAACAACCGACTGGATCGTTAAATATATACAGTAATGTATATTATTAGATAGATAGATAGATAAACAGAGAAATAGATAGAAAAATCATACAAAATAAGTTTACTGAAGTAACTTTCAGAGAGAGAAGGGAAGGTGAGGGAAGGAAGAAGGACGGGGGTGGCGGTGGAGGTGGGGGGAGAGGGTAGGCGTTCGTATCTATTTCTGGCTAATGGAGTTTTTGCCTCTTGGTACAAGGACAAGTGTCTTTATTCTTTACAATTAGTGATTAATGATACCTTATAAATTACGGCACAGGGTGTTATACACTATAGCAAAATCTCGTTCTGATACGAGTGTTCGTTACAGAATTATTGCCAAAAAACGTGCTTGCACTGTCTGTGAAACCCATAGTAGTAATATATATAATATATATATATATATATATAGTAATATATATATATATATATATATATATAAAGTTTATGTATTCACCACCAAAAATAGATTTCCAATGAACATATTTATTGCATTAAATACATGCAATTGAGGATAAAATACTTGGATAACAATTTAAGCACAACACCATAACACTTTGTGCAATGAATAGCCTTTTCGTCCAGAGCACACTCGTTCGCCTTGCCTTTCCTTGTTGTCATATTTTAGTGAGATTTACGCTCGAACTTCTACGCGGGTGAGCGCTTGGTACTTTTTTGACGTTATTAAATTTTTCATGTAACGCCCCTTAGTCCCTTTTATTTCTGTAATCTTAGATTACAACTTTACCTTTTCCATTTACTAACGAGTTACACTGCTTGTAGTTTTGCTTGGACAGATTTTGCAGCTTATTCTTATTTTTGCAATCAGTACATAAAATATATATGTACTGCGTGTGTTGTTTTGGTCTTACACTTGATGGATATTTTTTATTCGCTGTTGTAGCCCTAAAGATAGAAATACAGATTATACCCGGAAGTTTTCAGATCTAACTTATCCGTATTAGAAATTCCACTTTCTAAAAGCGACAATATCATTCATCATGGATATATATATATATATATATTATATATATATATATCTATATATATAATATATATTTATGTGTGTGTGTGTGTGTGTGTGTGTGTATACACACACACTTACATACATACAAAGGATACAGGCAAGACTGCTAATAAGTCAGATATATCAAAATACGAGGGCAGTGGAAACAAATAAAGATGTTCTTTATGTACCAGTCTCTTTCACCTGCCCTCATATCTTGATACATACGTACATATATATTTGTACGTACACATGTGCACAATTTCTGCTTACAGTCGTAGGAGAATAGAGAATGAATAATATAGCCAGGATCCATTTTATCACTTTATTTTAGTCTCTTGACGTGTAAGAATATTGGTCCTCAGTAATTAGGAGAACGGAAATGTTTGTTAAAATTCACCTCGTTATTGATAGATTTTTGAAATGAATAAAAGCTCACATAGTTTGATCACATAAATTCAGATCTAATCATATCACCGTGCTGTGCTCTTTGTCCCGTTGGCACAGATAAAAAGGGCATCATAAATAAATAAATTTAAAAAAAAAATGCGCGTCGTAAATGGAAAAAGAGAGAGAGAGAAAAAAAAAGTGTACGAATGTACGCGTATTTTATGCCATGATTCAGTATATCATTAGGAAATGTCGCCTTAAAAAATATGAGAGCAGAATTCAGGGTCCTTTTCACTCTCCCGGACTTCCTTGTGTAATTGTTTCCCAGAGAAAATGAAATACTCGCGGAAAAAGAAGTCGGAAAATCATGGGATTAAGTTTTCCTTTTTTTTCATATTTCGAGAGAAATGGGATTTTTTCGGGTTTAATTCTGAAAGAGAATTCAAATTATTTTCTTTGTATTCATGTGAGCTCACTGATATTGTCCATTATTGTAAAACGTGGGACGAATGTAGAACCAGCAAAGGATGCATATGAAGGCTTCACTTTCTTCATTTTTAAATAGAAAATGATTGCCATTTGTTTTTTCGCAGTGTTTTGTCGCTTAAACTTGATTATATATGTCCGCGCATTCGTGTGTAAGCGCACTTGCTTATATTCTCTGTTTAATTTTGTAAAAAAAAAATTTCAGCGTAATTTGATAAAGGAGTGTTTGGATCATGATTTAAATTCCTGATGTTAAATTGCATATAACGGAACTTTATAGGGGACACGGTACCCCCTTAACTTTGCAGATTTTGTTATTTACTTTTTGCCACAATTGGATTTGCGTATAAAACGATGAATTTAATAGATCTGAAAGAGATATATTCAACCATGGAATTGGACCATCTTTAACCAAGCTATGATGTTGAAATGCTCTCAACATTTTCTTTCGGAACAGTGTGCGGTTTGGCTTTTTCATGAATGTTGGAGCAAATTGTGAAAAGCTGTGATAGTATTGTCCCTTCTGTAGATCCACCTCGCTTAAACCCTCTATAGTGAAGAACAGCAAATAAACACGTTGGATGATTTGGTGATATGAAGTGAAATCGTGTCCATGTACAGAGCCTTTCAAAGTGAAGTTTTATTTTTAATATCTAAATATTTCTATTTTTTCCACGCAGCTCAGGATGCTTTGGTGTTATGAAGTGAAATCGTGTCCATGTACAGAGCCTTTCAAAGTGAAGTTTTATTTTTAATATCTAAATATTTCTATTTTTTCCACGCAGCTCACTTCACTGTGAGACCCTTCCTTCCTTGAGATGTCCCAGTTTCTTGAAGATAGTTGTTTGAAGAACGTCAAGAATTTTATCTGAAATTTAAATAAATTACTGTACATTTTCCTACGCACTTTTTAGAAATTTTTTCGATTCTTCGTTGTTATATAGATGGATATTTTATTCCGTCCATATTTGATGAGGTCGTTGAGATTTGAATATTCTTTGAGTGGATTTTTCGAAGAAAATGTCACCTTTTAACCTCTCTTTCTTCATCATTCTCCAAAGGATTAGAAGATTTTCTTCAAATATAACACGACTGTTCTTTGCGACGAAATGTTTGATCAATGAAATAGAGTTCTATATCTCACAGCCTCTCAAGACTTGTGTAAGCTTTCTTAGCAACTGATATTGAATTTTGCTCGAAGAGGACATGTAAGAAACAGAGAAGGGATTCTTATCTTATTTGGTTTTCCTTGCTCGACTCGTAGGATTTTACCTCGCTCTTCGTGGAATGCTCGTTTCTTTGTTTTATTTATTATATTAAGAATTACAGTAATGAAAACAAGTGAAATATGCACCGAAGTTTTTTGGGCGCAGTCGAGTTTTCTGTATTGTGTGTATTATGGTATGAAACTCTCAGCCCCGGCCCATGGAACTCAGCCGCGGTCCAAGAAACTGTCGGCCACGGCAAAGTGGTGGACTGTGTTGTTGGCCCTCTATAGCGGTGCCAGATGTACGATCATGGCTAACTTGAACATTAAATAAAATAAAAACAACTGAGGCTAATTAGTGGGTTGCAATTTGGTATGTTAGATGATGGGAGGTTGCATCATCAATATTCCAATTTGATCCCTGTAACCTCTATAGTTTTTTTAAGTTCTGAGGGCGGACAGAAAAAGTGCTGACGGACAGAAAAATAATCATCTCAATAGTTTTTTAACAGATAACTAATAAAAGTAGATGTTTTGGAAATTTTTTAGACAACACTGAGTCAGCTGTAAATTTATGAACATGACAGTGACTACTTTTTTTTTATTTTGACTATTCGGGAATGGTCCTTTTAGGAAAAGATGAGGTTATCATTAGCAGGAAAGAGTTAAGGAAATTACGGAAGTTCCATATGAAAATGAAATAATAAAAGGGAGATACAGATGGCTTGGACATTCCCTTAGGAGAACCCCCTAGGAGAAGTGTGCCAGGTGGTTTCTTATTATCACCGGAAGAGTTGGAAAACAGACTTACTTGCATGAACACTGTAAGAAGAGAGATTGGAGATGAATGGACATTTGTGACAGCACAGATTAAATCATGGGAAAGACATGCATGGCGGAATTTCACAGTGACTCTTTGCACCTTACTGAAGTGGATTGGATATGACGACGGTTTTGCATATATATATATATATATATATATATATATATATATATATGTATATATATAATATATATATAATATATATATATATATATGATATATATATATACACACACACACACACACATATATATATATATATATATATACATATATATATATATATATATATATATATATATATGTGCGTGCCACGTCTTTGGGTCTTAGGTTTATAGTTGGTTTATGTAAATCAATGACTTGGCTCAAATTACTGCCTTTGCATCAGGACAATCAGCCAGTAACTACAGTGGACCAACAAAGGGACAGCGAACAGGATAGTAATGTCATGCTTTGAAAAATATACTAGTCTGCCGCATCAGTTCAAGGGAATCACTATTAGTACACTGAAAGTATCATTTCACTTGAAATGCAAAGATATTGCAGGGGCTACTGTAGAACCCTGTGGTACTGTCTACTGCGTTAAAAGGGTTACAAAGACTGATGTAACTAAATAACTAGAATTAACTTCTTAGATTAACACGTTCTAAGAGTAAGTACGATTTCTTTCGACGAGTTTGGCACAGAACAGCAGGTAATTGCACCACTCTTATACAGTAAAATATGATCATTTGGGGAATGATGAACTCATGAACACAACAGGACTGCCAGTAAATCTGCAAATATTCAAAATTGTAATGATTGAAGCTAAGAATTTGCAAGAACTTATTCTACTAGTGACTTAATTGCAAAAGCAAAGTTACATAACTCACTTGAAGATTTCAAGCAGAGATTTAGTAGAATATGCTTGCCAAGAAATATAACAAATCACCGATGAAACATGACTATATCACTTCACCAGTAACTCAAATATATATGTTACTAAATTAAAAGGTCGCTTTTCACTGGAGTATGATATGGAGACAGAATTCAAAATGGATTGAGGATCTGGAAATAGGAAGGAGGTTTTAGGAATAGGGACTGATTGACAAACGCTGATAGCAAAACGAAAATACAGTTCTCGGCACTTTACCTTATGAGTCAGTGGACTAGAACTCAGATGTAGGATGAGCCAGTGGAATTCGTTGTTCAGGAACATAATTATATCCTCATGCCACCAATGAATGGAGTTGGTAGGTTGCGACCGGAGTAGTCTGGTTATGCAAGGCTATAGTGAGTGGTATGGCTTGAGGTATTATGGAAAGCTCGTCTTATTATAAGTCCAAGAAGGGCTTGTAGACTTCTTGCTTAAGTCTTATGTTAAGGCACCAAACTGACGGAGTGTGGAGCTGGGCCCTTTAAGTCTCTCTCAACTCGTTATGCACAACTAGGTCCAGAGGTACCTACAGACGTAGGGTATGGTGACAAGCTTTTCACCTAACTCACTTTCCAGGGCAACTATAGGGACGCTTATATCCTTGCCAGTGTGGTCGCCATCGTGGATGTTTTCGATGGTCAGCTGGTATTGTTCAAATCTTCCACACAGACCTTCTTAATCCTCAGGTATGTAGTGCTGGAAGAAAACGGTATTTCAACAGTATCTTGGTTTTGTATTGTCTATAACAAAAGGAGGGCGTTGCAAGGGAGAGGAAGTTTAAGTTGGGCAGAGTTACTAAGTGCAAAGACAAGGTTCAGGTCAGATCTTAAATGACCCGCTGGTGGGTCGTAGGAGTTTTTGAGTGTACTGCAACCCTGAGGGAATAGATTCAAAAGGAAAAGGAAATGTTTGAGGAGTTTTTAATCTGTTTTCCTTTTCACGTATTTTGACCAACAAGGGAAAAGCGTGAGGTGCTTAATGACAGCTACAAGACATTTGTGGCGATTACATAGAATTGGATAAGGACTCTTACAATAGACTTGAGGGACAGTCAGCTTCCTAGGTGTTATCAAAGATGCCACAATCAGTGCTAATACTTCAGAGTGAATCCTGAGTGGATTCCAAGGATTATCCTAATGGTGCCCTACAGTACTCGCTATGACCTGAGAAGAGGTTTCTAAATGATGGAAAGGGTGTGAGCTTTATGAAAAGCGAGACGAATCTAAACTGATTCTTTTTGACATTAAACTGGGATTGGTTATGATTTATTTGACAACGGAACGAAATCGAACTAATTTACCTGATTGCTCTAGGCCAATCACCTGAATTTGAACTGGTAAACAACCCTTCTTGCTCTTTTCTCTTTTATTTTACTTGTACTTTGATCGAGAATGAAAATAATGTGACGCAATGCAGGCGGCATAAAATGACGCATACGGACTATATATATATATATATATATATTATAATATATATATATATATATAATATATATATATATATATATATATATATATATATAAATATATGTATATATATATATATATATATATATATGTGTGTGTGTGTGTGTGTGTGTGTGTGTGTGTGTGTGTGTGTGTATTTGTGTATGTTTGTATGTATGTATATATATACATATATATAATATATATATATTATATATGTGTGTGTGTGTGTGTGTGTGTGTGTGTGTGTGTGTCGTGTACGTATCGGCTCAGACCTCAGTGTGTCAGGGGAAACGATCCCATGCCCCAAATAGTAATAAAAGAAAAAAGGCTGGCATCAACTATTAGAAAACTAGATGGTAATCATTTCGTTTCAACCCACAGTTCATGTTTCCGTTAAAGCTTTTAGGGAGAAACGACCCCATCCTCTTTAAAGATGGGGCTGTCATCAATTTTGGTGCCAATATTGATGCCACTCTCTCTCTCTCTCTCTCTCTCTCTCTCTCTCTCTCTCTCTCTCTCTAAGCTTTAGAGATCGCCCCGCGTTTACGATATTTTTAACCTAATAGATCTGGGACGTTTTAAAAAAATCGGCGAGCAGACGAACTTCTGTTTTGACA
This sequence comes from Macrobrachium nipponense, assembly GCF_015104395.2. Classification (NCBI taxonomy): domain Eukaryota; kingdom Metazoa; phylum Arthropoda; class Malacostraca; order Decapoda; family Palaemonidae; genus Macrobrachium; species Macrobrachium nipponense. The sequence goes on along the minus strand of NC_087200.1, from coordinate 177,736,805 downwards.
TACTAAAATGGAAGAGAATGTTTAATTATCCATATTGTAGAACTCTTTATTATTCTGTTTTCATACATGTTACTTTGATTCTGTCTAATCTTGGCACTGCTGTAGGATTTTTTTTTTTACAGGTCACAATTAATTCAACAGAGATACTTTCAAGAATAAATTTTATTTTTCTCTTGAAAGAAATTCGAGTCGGGGAAAGGTTTAAAGAAATCTCTTCTAAGAGTCAAATGATTGAAGATGTTCGTATAATGAATTAGTTTTGTGATGTTTTACGCAGTTAGTTTGAATAAAAATAATATACTTAATTCTTCGTGTGCGTTCTTAATTAGGTGCACCTGGAGGATACAGGATGAAATTTTTCCTACTGGTATTAATTTGCAGTAGTATTTGTTCTTCTATTTGCGCTCAGGATCGTCTTCTAGATAGCATTAAGAATATTCAGGGACATTTTTTTTTATTCCTTCTTAATGAGCCATGACTTTTCCTTTTGCGATTCCTTTTAATGTCAGTCATTCATACTCAGACTATTCACTGTTGTTTCTGGAAATCGAAGGATGCTTTCATTATATCTTATTGTATTTCGAGTATCTTTATCGGAGATATCTAGGTATTACTAAGAGTATAGCATTCATTTAACACCCGCTCACACACACTCAACCACACATACATACATATATACTATATATTATTATATATATATATATATATATATATATATATATAGAGAGAGAGAGAGAGAGAGAGAGAGAGAGAGAGAGGAGAGAGAAGAGAGAGAGAATAACAAAAGTATATATCTATATACATATGTATACATATTTATATATGCATGGTTTATGTATGTGTATCATGGTTTATGTATCTATTGTATCTATACATATCGTCATGTGGCTATACGTTTTCTTGCAGTCATAGTAAAAAAAGAAGGAAAAAAAAAAGGATTGCAAACTTGCTGAATAGATTTCTTATGAATGACCGAAATGTCAGTTCCTGGAAGAGAAGCGTTGTATAAAATCGGATCCTGGAACATCCAGAGATTTGAGAAATCTCTCTCTCTCTCTCTCTCTCTCTCTCTCTCACACACACACACACACACACTATCGCTCATATTTATTATTTCTTGAAATGAAAAGCATTTGTTTTCAGAACATAGATCAAAATAAATGATAAAATCACGAATTAAAGGTAACGGTAGTTACGAAAAGTTTTGACCTTTTTTTTTATTTTAGGATATAACGATTAATTTTGGACGTTTGTGTTAGTAAAAAAGGATAGGATTTTGTATGATGTGTATTTCATGAGAGAGAGAGAGAGAGAGAGAGAGAGAGAGAGAGAGAGAGAGAGAGATCACTGATATTTCAAACGAGATCCAATCCCATATTTAATAGAAATAGTATTTGTCATCGTGTAAAGTGAAACATTGTGATGAGCGACATACGGGTTGCTCTTCTGTGGCGATAGGGAAGATGTACCTTATGGTAGTTGGTCTCAAGGTTGAGTTTAAGCCTGTAAAGATCTCTTGAAATAATAAAGGATTTTCACCTCTCTGACATTGATTCGGAAGGGTCGGTTTAAATCGCGACAAAGATATTTCTCTTTCTCAGTCTGTAGCGCTCAATTAAAATGTGCCATCAATTCTTAGTGCTTCTCTGGAGTAAAAACTGATACACCCGGATGATGGAGAGTGCAGCGATATTTATTCTCTCTTCTGCACAAATTATTTTTATTCATTTTCACCGCGACACTGAAGGATTCACGCGTCCTTTTGTCGTTAAAGATGAGAAATTTCGAGTCTATACAACATTCCCCATATTTTGCCATTTCTGTTCTATCTCTACAGCTTCCTATTCATTGACATCTGCCTTGGTGTCATCAGAACCCGAAGAAAGAACTCGCTGCTGGCGTCTGGTATGTGTGCGTGTATGTTTGTGAGAGAGAGAGAGAGAGAACGAGGACGAGAGAGAGAGAGAGAGAGAGGAGAGAGAGAGAGAGATCAAGGATTAGGATGTCTCAAAGACTTATTAGGCCACCAAGGAGACATCTTGTGTCACTTTCTAGGAGAGAGAGAGAGAGAGAGAGATGTACAATAACGTCAGTTCATTTACAACCTTAGAAATTCTTATTTATATTCTCATAAAGGTTAAAGAAACTACTAAGTCAAATTTCCACACTGACAGGTCTTGGTCTAAAGATCTTTTTTCTTAAATGAAAGGTATAAACTGGACCAAATTCTAGAAGTGAACACCGAAGAAGAAGTGACCAAGGGGACAGGCAGAAATGTAAAGGGCAGAAAGAGATGCAGCCAGGGTCGAAGGAACGCAACAAGGAACCTGTATATATATATAGTGCCATCTGAAATGGTTCAAACAAAATACATTATAAGTGGTAACCTTCTTCGTAGAACTCATCCTTTTAGGTGTCACTCATGCTGTGTCCCGTTCTAGTTTTTCTTTCACCTATTCCTGCCTCCTCCTGTATTCATATCATGCATCTTCCCCATTTGTGGATAACGTTTACAGTTCCTGTCTACTCCTTGGCAATCATTTTTGAGAAAAACACTCAAACACGTATTCACAAGCCACCTCATAGTCTCTGAGATACCTATTCCCTGAACTCTCTTGACTTATTACCGAAATTCCTTTCTGTAAGTTGAAGTCTCCACGTCTATGTACTCGCCGAGTCTTTCCGTAGTCTTTCTGTTGGAAGCAAGCGTGATGCAAGTGTTTACCTTTTGGAAGTGACAAACTTCCTTAAGACCTTTATTAATCTTTGAAGGGAGACTGTCACCTCCTATGCTAAGTCCAGTCGACGGGGAAACTGTTGCTGAAAGTACGAGCTGTGTTGGGAAACAATAGAACTCAGTATTGGCAATTCAGGTAGGGAACTTGGATTTGTCCAGACATAACAATGTCCGCCCCAAAGGTTCTTTCTCATTTCCCCAAGGACATGGGCATGCAAGTACTATTCAGACGACAACCGGAATTCCTTCTTGCCAGTTGCGGAGAAGAAACATCAACATTGGGAAATAAAACAAAAATGTTATACACACCACCACCTTCTTGCAGCATTCATAAACTAGAGTAAAGAGAAATCTTACCTCTGATACAAGATGTTACACTCAGACATTGTTCTTTAGGCTGTGTTCTAAATACTTCTGCGCCAGCATTCTCAGGTTACCTATCTCGCACAGTATCCTTTTTGCTTTTACTGTACAGTATATACTTTCAAAATCACAGGGTAACATTAGCCAGTGATAACACCCTCTGAATTGTATACATGAATATTTTTGTAAAAAGTCGAGCGTATCCAGTCTTCAAGAATTAACAGTAGGTTACTCGTACGAGTGTGGTGCGGCATAGCCCAGTGGTTGTTTCACATTTCTTTATTCTTTTAGTGCTGTGAAATCCGCATCCTATGCCAAGGAAGAGCTCTTCGTCTATTTTGGAAAAGGTTAACACAATGAAATCCATAAATCCTTGTATGAACTGGACTATTACGGGACTTTGGTGGTCGGTTTCATGGGGGTGATATTTTCACCACAATATGTGTATTTGTTAACCAAAAATTCATTTTGTTGTTGGAAGGTCGAATTCTTGTTTAACAACAATGTAGAAAGTTATCACACTAGGAGACTAAAGTAGCATATTTAAATGTTGATGATTTAAACTTTTACACTACTCCAACCGAAAAAAGAAAAATAGAAAATTTATAAAGTTTATTTCTCTTTTATTCCTTGCGTCCATCTCTCTCTCTCTCTCTCTCTCTCTCTCTCTCTCTCTCTCTCTCTCTCTCAAGGCTGAATACGTGGTACTGGTTAGGAGAGACAACCATGTAAATATTGGTTCTTCAAATATGATTTGTGTGTGTGTGGCTTGATGTATGTCGATCATGTTGGGGAAGGATGACGCATGTATGTATGTATGTGTATGCAAGAGAGACTGGGAGGGAGAGTACTTTGCATTGATTTTACCTGGTAACAACATGGTACTTTTGTAGATGCGAGTATGCTTATGATCTTTGGAAATTATTGATTATTTGCTATCCTTGTAAATATTTATTAGATTTTCATATTCCAAGAACATTTACAAAGTAACATTCTAATGCTATTTGTAGTTTCCATGAAAACATGCATGAATGCCGTAAATACTTATAATCTGCTAAACAAGTATTGTATGAATAATGAAGAGAGCGTGAAAGTTCGAGCAGATTTTTATTTTTATATTATAAAATCTATGTAAAATATAACAAATCATTGGAAACGTTACGTCGAAACAATGAATTTGATCCAATTTATGCTGGAAACGAGTAACTACAATAATCTTTTAAATGGACATATTTACTGATAACTACATTGTTGAAATCCATGTTCTGGCGTGTTTGTGTATTTGAATGCCGTAAGGTACGACATACAATCCGATTTATTAGGTTATTGTCTTCGGTTAGCTGCACTTTATAAGGGGTCTGTTTTGATGACTGCCTATTGAGTGCCAGATGCTGTATGGCAGCCTTATACATTATGATCGGGGCAAGGCTGGTCCCAGTTCAACCTTTATCCTATATTTCATTACTTAGGCACTGGTGTCCTTTACACGTTTCTCTCATCCAGCCTCGCAAATACCCGTACAAGTCAACTACTTCCATTCTTCAGCCATTTACATTAGCATTCTTTTCGACATCTTTCTATTTTCGACATCTTTCTAGTTCCAGTTTACACTCTATAGGGCTATAAGTGTCTCATCCATCTTTTTCACTATATTTTCAAACGTCTCATATATATATATATATATATATATATATATATATATATATATATATATATATATATATATATGTACAGATGCATTCATGCATAATAGATGAATTATGTATATATTTTACAACACAAACACACACACACACACACACACACACATATATATATATATATATATATATATATATATATATATATATATATATATATATATACAGACTCTGTTTATTTCCTATCACGTAAAGAGGATGAAAGGATGAACTATAAGTCCACTGCCAAGATGTTAATGGCAGGATAATTAACACTATGCTATCACGTGATCAAGCCCTACCTGGGATTAGATATCGGTTCTGTAATTAAAGAATGTTAGAACATGGAGAGAAAGAGAGAGAGAGAGAGAGAGAGAGAGAGAGAGAGGAGAGAGAGTTTAGGCAAGTTCGATACTTGGAGATTATACCTTGGCTGGGGCAGAGTAGGGGAGAGTGGTGTAATGGCCGTAATGCGATTTTTCCTTCGGGTTTGTGTCAAGGTATCGTTGCACGTCCATTTATTTTAGTTTGTGGGGCTGGGGCGTGGGAAGGGGAGGGGGGGGGGGGGGGGGCACGACCAAATCCTTCCCACGGGTAGGAGGATGAAGTGGGCTCCCCTGAGCTCGTATTATCATTATCACTTAGTGTCCTTTTGTGGAATCAGTCACAAGATGTAATACAAGCGCGGCTCTGGCTGGACCATTTCCGCCTGCAGTGCTACCGGGGTTTTTTTTTTCTGTCACAGAATATATTTATGTGCTTCCGGGGTTTTTAATACATTTTACAAGTGCAAAAACACACACACACACACACACACACACACACACACCACACCACCACACACACATATATATATATATATATATATCTTATATATATATATATATAATGTGGATGCAACTGTATGTATATGATATAACAAAACCAATAAGGCCATATTAACTCCTCAGTGGCGTGGTTGGTATGGTGCTGGCGTCCCACCTCGGTGGTCGCGAGTTCGATTGTCGGCCATTCCATTGAGGAGTGAGAGATGTGTATTTCTGGTGATAGAAGTTCATTCTCGAAGTGGTTCGGAAGTCACGTAAAGCCGTTAGTCCCCTTGCTGAATAACCACTGGTTCCATGCAACGTAAAAACACCATACAAACATAACTATATTCTGTGACAACAGAAACACACACACACACATAAACACACACACACACACACACACATATATATATATATACATACATACATACATACATACATACATACATACATACATACACACACATATTATATAGGCACGGAGTAGCTAGGCAGAAGAAGGCCATAGTATACACCAAGGATAAGTCACAAGTAGACACCTAGTTATCAGTTAAGATAACATTTATTCGCCAACGAGTTTCGTAACATTTCATTTGTGTTTTATTGTTCTTTTGTAGCCCTGAAGATGTAACATGATGTTACGAGACGCGTTGGCAAATAAATGTTATCTTATTGATAACTGGCTGTCTATTTGTTCTCCTATTCCTTGAATTATCTATAATATATTATATTAATATATTATATATTATTATATATATATTAAAGTCATATATCTAATATGGAAGAAAAAACTAAAATCCTTTGAGATTAACTGCCTATGCTCTGCAATTTGTGGCGTAAGAAGAATTGAATGGGTGAAATTACATAGAAATATTTCGTAAATTGTTTAGTTGTGAAACGCAGGTGGGGATGCAAATTGGAGGACCTCCAAAATGATGAATAGAGGGTACGAAGAAGATACTGGATAGGCCATGATATCCAACAGTCTCGCAAATGCGAGCAAGTGTCCCGTGTAGGGTTCAATGCACAGTATAGATGTGGATCGTGGCTGATGTTCTGGAAGTTTTGAGTACCTAAGGTTCGCACACAATTCAGTAGTTGTGGTTTGAGTTCGTCAGTGGTGGTTTGTTTCGTATTTCATGGCCACCACATTAGATACACTTACACTGTATATGAAATATATATATATTTATATATATATATATATAGATATATATATATATATATATATATATATATATATCTTATAATTGCCCTTCGATAATTATTCCCCATCGGAAATATTCCCGATGTAGCGTGGATTGGATATAAAACGGCATTTGTAGCTTAATGATTATATATAAATCACGGTGATGTGATAGAAAATTCACACACACACACACACACACACACACACACACATATCTATATATATATATATATATATATATATATATATATATATATATATATATATATATATATTGTTACGTATATAGGGCCTTGAGAGAAGCTAGATACGTAAACGGAAAAATAATTGAGGGATTTCAAGAGGGAATTGCTTGAACTTACCGTAAACTGATAGTTATTAATTTCTTTCTTTAGAGGAAGGTCGCCAGAAAACTCAGCTCGTTACTTTAAAAACTATTTATTTACAAAAGGCCCGTGCTGGCCTGGAGAAAAGTTAAATGATATTGGCCCCCACGTTGGGGCTTATAGTCTCATTCAATTCAAGCTGATTTTCATTCACTTTGGTTAATGCACACTTGCGGCAGAGAGACGGCACGTGACTCATGGAATCTGGAAAAGAATCCCAGATTAAACGAGATAAAAGGAAAAAGACTTCTTGCTTTGATTAAGGCTGATTAATTCTCTAACATGGGGAAGGTAACTCGAAGGTTCACTGAGGTATGCCACGAAAACTTGGTCTTTAACAAGTCACAAAGGGGAGCACGGATGGGCCCGATGAGGACAAAGGGCTTCTGATGTAGAAGGGGTAAAAATGAGAATTGAAAATGAATTTAGCAAGAGTTCGTATGGTAGTAAAAGGTGCTGGGTTGAAGTTTACACTTTCAGACGTACCTTTATGCAATATTCAGTGTATCCTTGTAGAAGAATGCGGTCCGACCTCTGTTCAGGTCTGGGGTTCGTGTCCACAGTACGTCGTGGGTAGGCCTAAATTTTGGGAGGCTGGCAATTTGACCTCTGTCCGAGATCACGTCTCGCAGCCGACTGAGAGCGATACTGCTTGTTTTCGAATCACGGGGGCTTCCAAAAACCGCCTCGAGCATTGCCTGAAAGGTGGTAAACACAACGCCAGCAAATTGGGAAGGAAAATAGGTCTTATTGTAGAAGTCCTAAAATCCATCTCGAAGCCTAGCTACTCTTGTGACTTGCCTCTCTTACCCTAAGCTTCCGTCAGACCGGAAATATCATTCCTACGACATACCCACTCTCCCAACAACAGTCGCTTCAGAAGGCATGGCTGCTACTTTTATAATTAAATATAAACTAAAACTCTGCTGGGAAGGCGAGGCGTTCTATAGACGTAGCAGCTCCCCCTGTTAAGAAGGCATTCACTCCCTTTCGGGCGTGAAGGTCTTGGCTTAAATAAGTTGATCGCCTCGACAACCCAGTTCTCCTACTCTAACTTGAAGTTTTTTGAGCAGCGATACGGCTGACTACAATGGCCTACCTAACTTATAGGCAAAGATGCTAAGTGTACTAACTTAGTGTAGGGATGTAATCTAGCCTAAGTAATAACTACGGGTTGTCTGTGACGACAGTCTACTCTACCCCTAGATAAGGTTACTTGAAAATTCTACTTGCTACTAACCTAATGCCCTGGTACTAAATCATTAGCCTAACCTACTCAATACAGTTAAATGAAGACGCAATCATTCCAGAGTGTGGTACGCACAGCAGCAGTTCAGCGACGGAATTGTTAAAATACATAATGAGAGGTAATGTTGCGTTGGGATGATGAGTGGTAATTTACCAGGAGGGGATGATGAGTGGTTAATTTACCAGGAGGAAATGCAATGAGGTAGTTATGACATTTACATGAGTGTTAGTATCACAATGCTAGGGGTTTAGAGGGTTAGTGCTACTGGCAGAGATCAGGCTGGCTACCTTCTCTGGGTAGGTGCCAGGATCATTCTGCAAATGAATGCGACACTGTACCTCGGGCACAGGTGTCAAGGAGAGCATGTGGCTCTTTTTTGTTAATATGTTAATTACGTCCCTTCTTCTTCTTCTTCTTATTCCTCCAGGACCTGGCTATACCAGTCCTAGGAGTAGACGGAGGCAACGACTCTGGGGTAAGGCCAGAAACGCCGGCAGGAGCTGAGGCAGCGTAGCCTGAAGGATTTCAGGAGAACCCTACTTCGTCTCTGCAGCAACCGTCGTAGAGGTGGAACCTACTGCAGGGGAGGCCCTCACTCCGGCTGCTGCGACAACCGTCGTGAGGGGAAAACTCCAGGCTGACTCCTGGTCGGGCAGTTCCTGGTTTTCCAGAGAGTACAAAGGTAAGGTCTGCCGGAGGTTCATCCTCGGGCGACAGAGGTAAGGATGAAGAAGAAGGAACTAGTGATTGGCCATGGGCTGTGGTAAGCTCCATGCCTGTTGGAGGATCTCCTGTAGGAGGATCCTTGATAAGGTTAGGCGCCGGCGCTAGCTCGGGGCCAGGCGCAGAGGTCAAGTTTCGGTGGTGGCTCTACGTCCAGGCTGACGGACTTGGCACTGCTCAGTGCTGCCAAGTGGCACTGGCAGAGAGTTGAGGTCGACTGGACCTGTGGCGGGTACCGGAGGTGCAATACCTCTCAGCGTGCCCTTGGAAATGGGAGACAGAGGCTCCTGTCTCTTTTGGAAGGCTAAGCCTTGTGGAAAGTGGACATTGTCCGCTGCTGGTAGTCGGCTAGGGCACCTAGGCCAATTCGTGGAGTGCCCTATTATGTTGCAGGTTTTGCAACGGAACTGTGAATGGTCAATCTCCCTCCTTGGTAACGGGGGAGACTGTTGGTGGATGTACTTCCTAGAGGAAGTAGAATTTCGGTGACTCCTTGCTTTGGAGTGAATTGACATGGGGTTAGGACCCCTAGGCTTTTTGAATTGTGAGGGAGACTTCATGTCTTGCCCTAGGAGGAGGTCGTACCTCCTGGGATGTAGCTTGCAACCTGCAAGAGTACATTCTTGGAGAAGTGAGGTCTAGTGACCCTCAATTGGACGGTCGGAAGGATCAGTTTAATGTGATTGATACCTTCAATGGTGATCAATCGACGTCTATCAACATTAATTGCCCCTCGGGGGAATTCCTGTCTTCCCGTATCAGGGAGACTTGAGCGCCAGAGTCGTCGTAGGCTCTGACGTGGCTTGGCGGATAATGACTTTGGAGGGGTGCGACTGTTATAGGGCCCTTAGCTGTGGGGTCCTAGTGAAGAAGGATTGGGGACTTGACGGCCATTTGCGATGGCAGGAATATGGTGGTTTGCGCACCCTCCATAGTTGGCAGACATGGGACCCTTGCGGCCACAGTCTCGGTCAAGAACGGTTGTTCCCGAACCTCATTCCGTGGCACTGGATGATAAGGCCGAGATGCCCCACAGGTTGCGAATCTGCGGAGTCACAAGGCTGGCAGTGTGCTCTGGCACAGGTGAAACGTCCTCTGTTGGATCACCCTCGGAAACAAGTCCGGGGTCAACTGGTGGGCTTACCTCTTCCAAAGGGGAGGAGGTAGGCGGTAAAAAGGTAAAAGGCTGGCAGGATGCGGCAGGAATTTCTATCTCCGGCACTGGATCAGGACCAGGCTCGCAAATCGAAAGGATGTCAGGCTGACCAGAGACAGCGGGACTAAGAGAGACAGTGGGTGCAGGGCTGGAAGCTGGCAGAGTGGCTTGAGCTAGGATACTCTCCTTACGGGCCTTCTCGCCGCTTGATGTTGAGTTCCTTCTCCTTGAGAGCGAGCTCATGCTTTACCTCGCTTCCGCTCTTCCCTTGCCTTCCTTTCTGCCTTCTCTTTCTTTTCTCTCTGCTTCTCCGGCTTTTCTCTGGTTTTCCCTTTCTTCCTTTTCTTGCAGGCGCGCGGCAGCCTGCTGCGCCTTTATCCACTGGTCTAGTGCTGGTCCAGTGTAACCGGCCTCCTTGCCCAGAGCTATGAGGACTCGGAGCCTCTCGAGCTCTACGGCAAAGAAGTCACGGGAAGCAGGGGAAGACATTTCCCTTAGGCTGCAGTAGAGGCTGATGAAAATGAAAATAATGGCCAGGAAGGGTACGGAATGGAATAGGAGTGCCTACTGTGGAAAGTGGCACTCACTAAGAAAGGTGTTCTGCGACGTGGTAGAGAAAAAGTCTGAGAAGACTGGGTGCTCTGTGGCACTTGGGAAGTGTCCCGTAAGTTGGTGGCACTTCTGGATTGGCACCTTCTAAAGAGGTGAAAAAATCAAATGGAGTGTACGGCGTACGTCACACTTAAGGGCGTTCCTAAGTTGGGAGACGCTGGAATGGGCTACCTGTAGTCCAATACAGGTGCCCACGGCACTTTATTGAGGAGGCGTTCCTTGGGCAGCACTAGTAGTGCTGGTATTGCGGCACTTTGGGGAGGCGTTCCCTTAGGATGGTCCGAAAGATCACTGATCCTCGTACACGGACATTAATGAATTGGGCGTTCCGTAAGGACGGACAGCAGGTTTGTCAGCACTTAGGGCTGGTATTGCGGCACTTCTGGAGGCGTTCCCTTGTTGAGTGTTCCGAACGGATCACTGACCCTTGTACACGGACACACTAATTACTTGGGCGTTCCGTAAGGACGGACACGCAGGTTTAATGGCTACCTGTACGGCCTGTACAGGTGCAATGGCATTTATGGAGGCGTTCCTTGGAGCACTGGTATCGTGCTGGTGTGTCCCGGACACTACATGCAGTATACTTAAATATACTGAAGTGAAATGGCACTGCTCATGGCAGAGGGTAATAGTGGAGGAGAGAAAGTAAAAGGTGGGAGTACTTCAGCAGCCAGTCGATGGACAGTGTCAAGAATTAGTGGCACTGTAAAATGGTAAGACCTGACGTGCACTGGTGGTGGCCAGTCCTACCACTGGTAACGACTTCCCTGTCTGGAAGTAATGAATTGGCGTGGCACGCTGTGCGGAATTGTGCTTGCGGTATACGCAAGTCTTTTGTGATAAAAGAAAATTAAAAGACCACTCGGGCAACGACAGGTAATGGAAATTTTAGGAAGGCTCAGTCACTCGCTGAAGTACTCGATAAATGAAATAAATGCTTGCAAACTGCAATGGACACAGGCGCGTACGTATCACGCTCAGTGTAAAGGAAAGACACAAGAGACTAAAATAAGTTAATTCTGCATGCTATAATTAATGGTAAGATGTAGTACTCTTGGCTTCGTGAATACTGTGTTCTGGTTTTCTCTCTCTCTCTCTCTCTCTCTCTCGGGAGAGGGTGAAAATGATATATGAATGAACTCCCTTATATTTGAATTGAACTACTAATGTTAGTTTAATATGACGCAACTTGCGTTAAATGATTTACTTACGTTAACGTTTTTAATGAAAGAATTGCTTTTGGATAACGTTTTATGAAAATGATAACGCGCTCGTGGATGAACGATTTTTACGTTAATGTTAGCGGCTTGCGCTTATGAAATGATTTGCGTTTCAATATGGAATTTTACAAAGACGCGTTTTACGTTAACAATTCTGCAAGTGACTCTACTTTTAAGAGTTACGTTAACTTTACGTAAGGACAAGTGAAAAATTACGGTAAGGATTGAAAACGATGTTAGCAAACAATTGTAAATGAGGTTACGTTAAGTGAAATGAAATTTTCGCTCAGCGCGCGAGTGAGCGATGCGAGGTGAAACACGTGAGGCGAGAAGAGCGGGTTAGCACCACGGTGTGCTAGCAGTGATGGCGAATCAGCTGATTCTCTGTAAATGCGAAGGCAATTTACAACACAAAATACTACTTTCTTATTCAAGGCGAATTACGTTAATTTTTCTGGCAGGACGATAGATACTAGTACAGACATTGATATTATTTACGTTAAAACTTCGTGACTTACGTTACTTTGCTTAAATTGTTTAGACAATGTTGAAAGAGGGAAACAAACATGGCTGCGCTGTGAATGAGACGAAGGTTGGTTGAGACCGCGCAGGCGCGAGAATGCTCTAAGCTGAATTTAAGCTGAGAGGTAGCGGTTACCAACACTTGGAATGAAGACTAAGTTAAAATGGATACCCTAACATATCACAGACAAAAGAATTGTACACTTCTTTTGCCGTAACTATTAGTAAAAAACACCTCCTAACTAGCTAGGCTTTCAAACACAGCAATAAACACCCTGGCAAAGCACTTCCTAGTTTTGATCTGGTTCTTTCTGGCATCTATTCTACACACGTGCTGTCTCGTCCGACGAGGACAATGCGATTTATAAAATAACAGAATTCGCTCGGCGCTCTGGCCGTACAATATAATAATATTTCTACCTTCACATTTGTTTAAAACACTTCTAAATAAAAATCCTTAACGTACCTTAAGCTAACATAGGTTATAAATAATCATATTAATGAATGGAAATACCTTACCGTGAGTCAGTGTGTCTTCTTTCCCTGCAAGTGTGCTTGATTACGCTTTGTAAAATAATTTACAGTTTACGTTTTACAACGGATAACGCGATTTACAAGCTTTTTTTAAGCAAGCTAGGTTCATATCCTCGGCGAAGGTCGACAATGTTACGTATATAGGGCCTGAGAGAAGCTAGATACGTAAACGGAAATATTGAGGGATTTCAAGAGGGAATTGCTTGAACTTACCGTAAACTGATAGTTATTAATTCTTTCTTTAGAGGGAAGGTCGCCAGAAAACTCAGCTCGTTACTTTAAAAACTATTTATTTACAAAAAAGGCCCGTGCTGGCTGGAGAAAAGTTAAATGATATTGGCCCCCACGTTGGGGCTTATAGTCTCATTCAATTCAAGCTGATTTTCATTCACTTGGGTTTAATGCACACTTGCGGCAGAGAGACGGCACGTGACTCATGGAATCTGGAAAAGAATCCCAGATTAAACGAGATAAAAGGAAAAATGGAAAAATCTTGCTTTGATTAAGGCTGATTTATTCTCTAACATTGGGGAAGGTAAACTCGAATGGTTCACTGAGGTATGCACGAAACTTGGTCTTTAACAAGTCACAAAGGGGAGCACGTGGCCCGATGAGGACAAAGGGCTTCTGATGTAGAAGGGGTAAAAATGAGAATTGAAAATGAATTTAGCAAGAGTCGTATGGTAGTAAAATGGTGCTGGGTGAAGTTTACACTTTCAGACGTACCTTTATGCAATATTCAGTGTATCCTTGTAGAAGAATGCGGTCCGACCTCTGTTCAGGTCTGGGGTTCGTGTCCACCAGTACGTCGTGGGTAGGCCTAATTTTGGGAGGCTGGCAATTTGACCTCTGTCCGAGATCACGTCTCGCAGCCGACTGAGAGCGATACTGCTTGTTTTCGAATCACGGGGGCTTCCAAAAACCGCCTCGAGCATTGACCTGAAAGGTGGTAAACACAACGCCAGCAAATTGGGAAGGAAAAATAGGTCTTATTGTAGAAGTCCCTAAAATCCATCTCGAAGCCTAAGCTACTCTTGTGACTTGCCTCTCTTACCCTAAGCTTCCGTCAGACCGGAAATATCATTCCTACGACATACCCACTCTCCCAACAACAGTCGCTTCAGAAGGCATGGCTGCTACTTTTATAATTAAATATAACTAAAACTCTGCTGGGAAGGCGAGGCGTTCTATAGACGTAGCAGCTCCCCCTGTTAAGAAGGCATTCACTCCCTTTCGGGCGGGCGTGAAGGTCTTGGCTTAAATAAGTTGATCGCCTCGACAACCCAGTTCTCCTACTCTAACTTGAAGTTTTTTGAGCAGCGATACGGCTGACTACAATGGCCTACCTAACTTATAGGCAAAGATGCTAAGTGTACTAACTTAGTGTAGGGATGTAATCTAGCCTAAGTAATAACTACGGGTGTCTGTGACGACAGTCTACTCACCCCTAGATAAGGTTACTTGAAAATTCTACTTGCTACTAACCTAATGCCTGGTACTAAATCATTAGCCTAACCTACTCAATACAGTTAAATGAAGACGCAATCATTCCAGAGTGTGGTTACGCACAGCAGCAGTTCAGCGACGGGAATTGTTAAAATACATAATGAGAGGTAATGATGCGTTGGGGATGATGAGTGGTTAATTTACCAGGAGGGAAATGCAATGAGGTAGTTATGACATTTACATGAGTGTTAGTATCACAATGGCTAGGGGTTAGAGGGTTATGCTACTGGCAGAGATCAGGCTGGCTACCTTCTCTGGGTAGGTGGCCAGATCATTCTGCAAATGAATGCGACACTGTACCTGGGCACACAAGGTGTCAAGGAGCATGTGGCTCTTTTTGTTAATATGTTAATTACGTCCCTTCTTCTTCTTCTTCTTATTCCTCCAGGACCTGGCTATACCAGTCCTAGGAGTAGACGGAGGCAACGACTCTGGGGTAAGGCCAGAAACGCCGGCAGGAGCTGAGGCAGCGGTAGCCTGAAGGATTTCAGGAGAACACCCTACTTCGGTCTCTGCAGCAACCGTCGTAGAGGTGGAACCTACTGCAGGGGAGGCCCTCACTCCGGCTGCGGCGACAACCGTCGTGAGGGGAAAACTCCAGGCTGACTCCTGGTCGGGCAGTTCCTGGTTTTTCCAGAGGAAGGTACAAAGTAAGGTCTGCCGGAGGTTCATCCTCGGGCGACAGAGGTAAGGATGAAGAAGAAGGAACTAGTGATTGGCCATGGGCTGTGGTAAGCTCCATGCCTGTTGGAGGATCTCCTGTAGGAGGATCCTTGATAAGGTTAGGCGCCGGCGCTAGCTCGGGGCCAGGCGCAGAGGTCAAGTTCGGTGGTTCTGGCTACGTCCAGGCTGGACGGAGCTTGGCACTGCTCAGTGCGCCAAGTGGCACTGGCAGAGAGTTGAGGTCGACTGGACCTGTGGCGGGTACCGGAGGTGCAATACCTCTCAGCGTGCCCTTGGAAATGGGGACAGAGGCTCCTGTCTCTTTGGAAGGCTAAGCCTTGTGGAAAGTGGACATTGTCCGCTGCTGGTAGTCGGCTATGGGCACCTAGTCCAATTCGTGGAGTGCCCTATTATGGTTGCAGGTTTTGCAACGGAACTGTGAATGGTCAATCTCCCTCCTTGGTAACGGGGGAGATGTTGGTGGATGTACTTCCTAGAGGAAGTAGAATTTCGGTGACTCCTTGCTTTGGAGTGAATTGACATGGGGTTAGGACCCCTAGGCTTTTTGAATTGTGAGGGAGACTTCATGTCTTGCCCTAGGAGGAGGTCGTAGCCTCCTGGGATGTAGCTTGCAACTGCAAGAGTACATTCTTTGGAGAAGTGAGGTCTAGTGACCCTCAATTGGACGGTCGGAAGGATCAGTTTAATGTGATTGATACCTTCAATGGTGATCAATCGACGTCTATCAACATTAGCCCCTCGGGGAATTCTGTCTTCCCGTATCAGGGAGACTTGAGCGCCAGAGTCGTCGTAGGCTCTGACGTGGCTTGGCGGATAATGACTTTGGAGGGGTGCGACTGCTTATAGGGCCCTTAGCTGGGGGTCCTAGTGAAGAAGGATTGGTGACGGCCATTGCGATGGCAGGAATATGGTGGTTTGCGCACCCTCCATAGTTGGCAGACATGGGACCCTTGCGGCCACAGTCTCGGCAGAACGTGTTCCAGAACCTCTTCCGTTGGCACTGGATGATAAGGCCGAGATGGACCCCACAGGTTGCGAATCTGCGGAGTCACCAAGGCTGGCAGTGTGCTCTGGCACAGGTGAAAGATGAAATCGTCCTCTTTGGATTGGACACCCTCGGAAACAAGTCCGGGGCGGGGTCCAACTGGTGGCTTAGGCCTTACCTTTCAAAGGGGGTAGGAGGTAGGCGGTAAAAAAGGTAAAAGGCTGCAGGATGCGGCAGGAATTTCTATCTCTGGCACTGGATCAGGACCAGGCTCGCAAATCGAAAGGATGTCAGCTGACCAGAGACAAGCGGGACTAAGAGAGACAGTGGTGCCGGGCTGGAAGCTGGCAGAGTGGCTTGGGCCTTCTTCCCGCTTGATGTTGAGTTCACCTTCTCCTTGAGAGCGAGCTCATGCTTTCGCTCCTCTTCCCTTGCCTTCCTTTCTGCTTCTCTTCTTTTCTCTCTGCTTCTCCGGCTTTTCTCTGGTTTTCCCTTTCTTCCTTTTCTTGCAGGCGCGCGGCAGCCTGCTGCGCCTTTATCCACTGGTCTAGTGCTGGTCCAGTGTAACCGGCTCCTTGCCCAGAGCTATGAGGACTCGAGCCTCTCGAGCTCTACGGCAAAGAAGTCACGGGAGCAGGGGAAGACATTTCCCTTAGGCTGCAGTAGAGGCTGATGAAAATGAAAATAATGGCCAGGAAGGGTACGGAATGGAATAGGAGTGCCTACTGTGGTGAAAGTGGCACTCACTAGAAAGGTGTTCTGCGACGTGGTAGAGAAAAAGTCTGAGAAGACTGGGTGCTCTGTGGCACTTGGGAAGTGTCCCGTAAGTTTGGTGGCACTTCTGGATGGCACCTTCTAAAGAGGTGCAAAAAATCAAATGGAGTGTACGGCGTACGTCACACTTAAGGGCGTTCTAAGTTGGGAGACGCTGGAATGGGCTACCTGTAGGTCCAATACGGTGCACGGCACTTATGAGGAGGCGTTCCTTGGGCAGCACTAGTAGTGCTGTATTGCGGCACTTTGGGGAGGCGTTCCCTTAGGATGGTCCGAAAGATCACTGATCCTCGTACACGGACATTAATGAATTGGGCGTTCCGTAAGGACGGACACGCAGGTTTGTCAGCACTTAGGGCTGGTATTGCGGCACTTCTGGGAGGCGTTCCCTTGTTGAGTGTTCCGAAGGATCACTGACCCTTGTACACGGACACACTAATTATTTGGGCGTTCCGTAAGGACGGACACGCAGGTTTAATGGCTACCTGTACGGCCTGTCAGGTGCAATGGCATTTATGGAGGCGTTCCTTGGAGCATGGTATCGTGCTGGTGTGTCCCGGACACTACATGCAGTATACTTAAATATACTGAAGTGAAATGGCACTGCTCATGGCAGAGGGTAATAGGTTGGAGGAGAGAAAGTAAAAGGTGGGAGTACTTCAGCAGCCAGTCGATGGACAGTGTCAAGAATTAGTGGCACTGTAAAATGGTAAGACCTGACGTGCACTGGTGGTGGCCAGTCCTAAACTGGTAACGACTTCCCTGTCTGGAAGTAATGAATTGGCGTGGCACGCTGTGCGAATTGTGCTTGCGGTATACGCAAGTCTTTTGTGATAAAAGAAAATTAAAAGACCACTCGGGCAACGACAGGTAATGGAAATTTTCTTTAGGAAGGCTCAGTCACTCGCTGAAGTACTCGATAAATGAAATAAATGCTTGCAAACTGCAATGGACACAGGCGCGTACGTATCACGCTCAGTGTAAAGGAAAGACACAAGAGACTAAAATAATGTTAATTCTGCATGCTATAATTAATGGTAAAGATGTAGTACTCTTGGCTTCGTGAATACTGTGTTCTGGTTTTCTCTCTCTCTCTCTCTCTCTCTTCGGAGAGGGGTGAAAAAATGAAAAATATATGAATGAACTCCCTTATATTTGAATTGAACACTAATGTTAGTTTAATATGACGAAACTTGCGTTAAATGATTTACTTACGTTAACGTTTTAATGAAAGGAATTGCTTTGGATAACGTTTTATGAAAAGATGAACGCGCTCGTGGTGAACGATTTTTACGTTAATGTTAGCGGCTTGCGCTTATGAAATGATTTGCGTTTCAATATGAATTTTACAAAGACGCGTTTTACGGTAACAATTCTTGCAAGTGACTCTACTTTTTAAGAGTTACGTTAACTTTACGTAAGGACAAGTGAAAAATTATGGTAAGGATTTGAAAACGATGTTAGCAAACAATTGTAAATGAGGTTACGTTAAGTGAAATGAAATTTTCGCTCAGCGCGACGAGTGAGCGATGCGAGGTGAAACACGTGAGGCGAGAAGAGCGGGTTAGCACCACGGTGTGCTAGCAAGTGATGGCGAATCCAGCTGATTCTCTGTGTAAAATGCGAAGGCAATTTACAACACAAAAATACTACTTTCTTATTCAAGGCGAATTACGTTAATTTTTCTGGCAGGACGATAGATACTAGTACAGACATTGATATTATTTACGTTAAAACTTCGTGACTTACGTTACTTTGCTTAAATTGTTTAGACAATGTTGAAAGAGGAAACAAACATGGCTGCCGCTGTGAATGAGACGAAGGTTGGTTGAGACGCCGCGAGGCGCGAGAATATGCTCTAAGCTGAATTTAAGCTGAGAGGTAGCGGTTACCAAACACTTGGAATGAAGACTAAGTTAAAAATGGATACCCTAACATATCACAGACAAAAGAATTGTACACTTCTTTTGCGTAACTATTAGTTAAAACACTCCATAACTAGCTAGGCTTTCAAACACAGCAATAAACCCTGGCAAAGCACTTCCTAGTTTTGATCTGGTTCTTTCTGGCACCTATTCTACACACGTGCTGTCTCGTCCGACGAGGACAATGCGATTTATAAAATAACAGAATTCGCTCGGGCGCTCTGGCCGTTACAATATAATAATATTTCTACTTCACATTGTTTAAAACACTTCTAAATAAAAATCCTTAACGTACCTTAAGCTAACATAGGTTATAATAATCATATTAATGAATGGAATACCTTACCGTGAGTCAGTGTGTTTCTTCTTTCCCTGCAAGTTGTGCTTGATTTACGCTTTGTAAAATAATTTACAGTTTAGTTTTACAACGGATAATAACGCGATGTACAAGCTTTTTTTAAGCAAGCTAGGTTCATATCCTCGGCGAAGGTCGACAAATGTTACGTATATAGGGCCTTGAGAGAAGCTAGATACGTAAACGGAAATAATTGAGGGATTTCAAGAGGGAATTGCTTGAACTTACCGTAACTGATAGTTATTAATTTCTTTCTTTAGAGGGAAGGTCGCCAGAAAACTCAGCTCGTTACTTTAAAACTATTTATTTTACAAAAAAGGCCCGTGCTGGCCTGGAGAAAAGTTGGTAAATGATATTGGCCCCCACGTTGGGGCTTATAGTCTCATTCAATTCAAGCTGATTTTCATTCACTTGGGTTAATGCACACTTGCGGCAGAGAGACGGCACGTAGACTCATGGAATCTGGAAAAGAATCCCAGATTAAACGAGATAAAAGGAAAAATGACTTCTTGCTTTGATTAAGGCTGATTAATTCTCTAACAGTTGGGGAAGGTAAACTCGATGGTTTCACTGAGGTATGCACGAAAACTTGGTCTTTAACAAGTCACAAAGGGGAGCACGTGGCCCACGATGAGGACAAAGGGCTTCTGATGTAGAAGGGGTAAAAATGAGAATTGAAAATGAATTTAGCAAGAGTCGTATGGTAGTAAAAGGTGCTGGGTTGAAGTTTACACTTTCAGACGTACCTTTATGCAATATTCAGTGTATCCTTGTAGAAGAATGCGGTCCGACCTCTGTTCAGGTCTGGGGTTCGTGTCCACCAGTACGTCGTGGGTAGGCCTAATTTTTGGGTTGGGAGGCTGGGCAATTTGACCTCTGTCCGAGATCACGTCTCGCAGCCGACTGAGAGCGATACTGCTTGTTTTCGAATCACGGGGGCTTCCAAAAACCGCCTCGAGCATTGCCTGAAAGGTGGTAAACACAACGCCAGCAAATTGGGAAGGAAAATAGGTCTTATTGTAGAAGTCCCTAAAATCCCATCTCGAAGCCTAGCTACTCTTGTGACTTGCCTCTCTTACCCTAAGCTTCCGTCAGACCGGAAATATCATTCTACAACTACCCACTCTCCCAACAACAGTCGCTTCAGAAGGCATGGCTGCTACTTTTATAATTAAATATAACTAAAATTCTGCTGGGAAGGCGAGGGGCGTTCTATAGACGTAGCAATATATATATCTTATAATTGCCTTTCGATAATTATTCCCATCGGAAATATTACCCGATGTAGCGTGGATTGGATATAAAACGGCATTTGTAGCTTAATGATTATATATAAATCACGGTGATGTGATAGAAATTCACACACACACACACACACACACACACACACACATATATATATATATATATATATATATATATATATATATATATATATATATATATATATATGTGTGTGTGTGTGTGTGTGTGTGTGTGTGTGTGTGTGTACACATATATTGAACCAAACAAAAACTAACTTTTCTCAGTTTTCTGATGAAGATGAAAAAAGAAACCCACATAATTACTAAGTATAACTTGTTTACTTGTAAGTATTTACATAGTGTTTTACTCAATACTCCATGTATATACAAGTAAACGAGTTATATTCATATTCAATAATTTTGTGGGTTTCTTTTTCATATATATATATATATATATATGTATATATATATATATCATATATATATATATATATATATATATATATATATTATGGGTGTGTATGAAAATGCTGTACATAATGTTTGTGTGAGTTTTATATACATAATACGAAGGGTTACACAACGGACTGGCATGATCTCCACACCCGTAACTCATTCCTAGAGCAGTAAAAAAGATGAAACCGACGAAGCTGACGACGTCTCTTCATTTCGTAAGTTCTATCGAACTTTTTCGTGGTTCAGATTAAATATCCACAACTATCTACGTGGCCGCCGTAGGCATAGTTATTTGCAGGATACATCTTCATTTTTTAACAACCATATTCTATTACACCTATCTTCTGAATTTTAGGAAAACAAGCATCCCATACCATCGGCACAGAAATAGGAGAACATAAACAACGCAGAGATGCTAGGCCTTGAATGGTACTCTGCTAACATAGACTTAACTGTGCACACCCAAACAGACGGGCATAGATAGAAAAATGACCGCGCTCCAATTTTGTTCACTGTGGTAAAGGTCAATACGTTTCGAATGCAGATGGAATAGTTGATTGACAGGTACAAGTTTACAATGGAAGGTAGATATATAGAGGAACAGGGATGCTGGGGCTTTCATTTTGTTATTTTCTACATTTCACGAAGCACCACCGCCCTCTCCACCAATACTATAGTAGATTCACATCAATCGGGCATTTGATGTCTAGGCCAGTCCCTTACGACGCTCCTGATTGGCTGTTGATAAGCCAATGACAGGACTGAGGTATGCGTCTTTCAGGAGAGGTGGAACATACATCCTGCCTATATGAACTCTCGAGAAAGACTGAGAGTTTCCAGCCCTGTGATTGGCTTATCAACAGCCACTCAGGAGCGTCGTAAGGGACAGACCTAGACGTCAAATGCACGGTTGATGTGAATCTACTATAGCAATAGTGTTTGTAATGGTATAAGTGGCCGTAAACTAATAGGGATACTAGAGGTATACTGTTGACATTAGCAGCACCGTCATTGCTATTGCTGCTAATAAGAGCGGTAGTAATAGTAAAGGACAAAATAGGTTACAGCCTAGTAACAATGATTTTTACATGCGTACAGATATGAAGTTGTACGGTGTATCGCATTGTTACAGCTCACATTTTTCAGCGGCGGTAATTAGTGAGAAGGCGATGAAACTGGCTGTAAACATTCTGATCTAATTTGCTTTTTGTAGATGAATGG
>NC_087200.1:177694473-177706973 GCF_015104395.2 Macrobrachium nipponense | reverse complement strand
GTATATTATTAGCTTTGGTCCCTCTGGGTTGCTTTGGGGGAAAGAGAATGAGAGAATAAACCGAAAAGCTGAGGTAATTAACGTCTGTCGAGAGAAACCAATCTTACATTCTTTTACCCATCGTTTCTTTCAATCTCAAATACAAAAAATAAGCTAAAAAGTAATAAAGTTAAAGGCGCTCTCGAACTTTATTGAGAGAGAGAGAGAGAGAGAGAGAGAGAGAGAGAGAGAGAGAGAGAGAAGAGCTTCACTTCACTTTTATGACTCTTTCTAGATACTTAGAAATGTAATACTTTTAAGTAACTAGTGCTGAGATATCTAATTTGAGATTTGTGTAAATATATATATATATATATATATATATATTATATATATATATATATATACATATATATACATATATATATATATATACATATATATATACGTTTACATATATGAATGTATATATATACATATATATTTTATATACTATAAATATATATATATATATATATATATATATATATATATATATATATACATATATATATGTACTATATATAATGTATATATATACATATATATATGTACTATATATATATATATATATATTTTATATATATATATATATATATATATATATATATATATATATATTATATATATATATATATATAAATGTGTGTATTTATATATGTATGTGTTATATTACTATATATGTATATAATGTGTGTGCCTGTATGCATATGCAAGAGCCTGCGGCTATGTCCTTGTTTATGTTTGGACCCATGTACAAATTCCATTCACGGGCTATTCTGCAGAAAATAGATATCGTCGACTCATAACAAGAAATAGAGAAAACTTGATCTGTTTTCATGAGGTCAGTAACAGAGAGAGAGAGAGAGAGAGAGAGAGAGAGAGAGAGAGAGAGAGAGAGAGAGAGAAATTAATGACTGAAAGTAACAGTCGATTTTTTTTTTATCGAAAAGTGAAAGGAGAAACTCTCCTTTCAGAAACTTTTTTTTTTTTCAAATTCTTCTTTCCGGACTTTGGCTCTATAAATCCCTCGCTTAGTTCAGTTAAGTCGTTTTCATTTTTTTTCCACACATTTTCCTCGCTTAGCCTTCACGGTAGTTTACTGGGATTTTTTTTTCTTCCTCTTGTGCCTGTTCATTAGCATTCTAAACGAGAAGTGGTGAATTTTTCTCTTTGAAGGCTCAGATCGTCTTCCATCCCGATTCTCGTGAAATAAAGACAAAAATGAAGTAAACAAATTGTACCTGTTTTTTTTTTTTTCCTTTTTTCTTTTTTTCCGTAGCATTATGTATTCAGTCTCGAGACAGATGTCTTCCATTTCCTTGTAAGAAGGAACTGAATGACTGATTCACTTTGAATCTAATTCCCCTTTTTGAAAAGGGATTTTCTCTTCATCTAGGTTTTTTTGTCTTTTGAAAGGGCATTTCTCTCTTCCTTCTAGTATTTATTCTTATGTAATTGGATGCGTCGTTTCTTCTATTACGTTGTACTATTTTTTGAAAATAGATGTTTGTTTCGTGAAGTCTATCTAGTGAAGTTGGTGTTCTTTTAGTTTGCATTAAAATAATAATAATAATAATAATAATAATAATAATATCTAATCTAATCAATCAATAATCAATCAAAATCATCATCATCATCATCATCATCAACGCCTGGACGATAAGTAAAATGAAAAAGATGTAGAATAAATCGATAGTTAAAATTCGTCAATTAAGTTTTTAGGTGTATTGATAGGAATATAACAAAATTACAGTTCCCTAAATTTTAAAGAGTTTATTGCAATGTTTATAAAATACACCAGAAACACTCGAATTTTTAAGGCTGTTTTAATCCTGCAATTGTGATAATGATAGTGATTTTAACTGCAATTGTAATAATGGTAGTGATTTGAATTCTGCAATGGTAATAATGATAGTGACCATGAAGTTTGACGAGCCGGGGAACCAGATTCCCATTTGGAGCTCAAACTTGCAGTGAATGGAATTGATGGTGAGAAAATGAGATTAAAGGTAGATAGGAAGGGATAAACGTAACACCAAATAAACTGAAATAGGAGGAATGTGTAAGGAGTGTTAGAAATCATCAAGTCCTGAGGATAGAAAGTATCTCGAGTTAAAATGACTTTTCCCCCTTCACACATTAGCTTTTGGAAAATTCAAAGAAAATCGATGGTTTCATGTACAAAGCATCTCACATAATGACATTTCATGTTGTGGACGAACGAAAAATCCCAATGAAAGTTTGCATAGGTCCACCTGTGTCAGTACTGGCACACAGCTCTCCCCCCCTCCCCCCCCTTGCCCTCTCCCTCTTTGATCCACACAAGCTTACTCTTAATATTATCGAATCCTAAAAGGTATTATTATTACCTATATACAGTATAAAGTCTGAAATACATTTTTATTGCGGGATGGGAGAAGGTAACTGGAACGAATTTTTAACCCTTCAAACCGTCCACTGTAACGAAGAATAAAAATGAAATATATTGAAGCGATATCCGGATACAGTCGTTGCTGGGGATGGATTGGATTTTTTCTTTATTATTATTTTTTTTTCTTCCCCTTATTGTAGGTTTGTTTTAAATTTGTAAATGTCTGTTCAAAAGTTAATGGATGGTATGATAGCTGTTTTAGATTTCTCCTTCACACATAAACATACACAGATTTGCAAAAATGTAGTCAAACTAGGAATACCGCGTGTCTCTTCTCAACTGTGAGAAAACAGGGCCGAACTGGAGCAGCTCTCTCTCTCTCTCTCTCTCTCTCTCTCTCTCTCTCTCTCCTAACCCCCATCCTCCACCCCCCTCACCCATCACCCAAGTGTACAAGCAGAAATTGTGCAAAATAGCCTTGCCATTGGATTTTTGGGAAATTCGCGAGCGTGCAAATCACTCGGTGTGGTCTCCTGGAGGCAGTCTGTCTGTCTGTCTGTTTTAGATGCTCGTTTAGTCGCTTTGTAGTCTTTTATTAGAAAAAGTGAGTTTGATCTGGATGGATGGTTTGCGCTGTTGTTGTGAGCTTGCGTTGTGAGGTTCGGGTTTTATTTGTTTGCTTAATTTAAAATTATTCTCTACTATTTCTGATATTTGCATGCTGTTAAGCGAGGTTGTATGTAGGACTGCATAATTGGGAGGCTTGTGATAATTATGACGTGGGCCAACATGCAGTAGCATTACGAAGCAAATTAATTAAGAAAAAAAAAAAACTTTTGCGAGACGACGTTGTCATTGCCAGTGTTTTTGTCCTCGTTGCAGGATTACAAGAAAACATACATATAGATCATGAAGATGTTTGGTCTGGGAGTAATCATAACTATGTAGTAAAATTTTCTGACGTCGTACCTAGGGAGTGCATTAGTGCAGCAAAAGTAGTAGAAATGACACTTCGCGAGTAAAATGATACAGAAATCAAACTGCAAGACTGGTGGGAAAAGCAGTCGGTATTATCTCTTATATTAAACATCGTCGAGAGCGTCAACGCTTACATCTTGTGTTCAGATATCTGCTGTACTTTCAGTTGATACAGCATTATTCCAAATATTTGTTCTTGTGTTATTGCTGAACTCATTTTTATGAAATTGATGAATATCTAATAAATAGCCTTGTCCTTATCGTGTTATACTATTTCAGATACACTTATCATCTTAACAGTGAATAGTATGTGATAACTGTCGCCTGTAAATTTCGGGTTTTATTTCTTTAAATGGGCGTTATACATACATACATACATACATACACAAATATGTATATATATGTATGTATATTATGTATAGTGTATATGCAGTTATGTATACATATGTTGTTGTATGTATAAATATATTCATATTTGACGTACATTAATTCCCTGTTGAAAAGTAATGCTCAACGTATTTGTAAAGTGTCTCGATAGAAATGTTATATAGTTATTTTTTATTTTCGACACACATCATCGTTTTCTGAATTTTTAAGAATGGATATATGCATATATTTTTTATATATATCGCTTGATGCCACATTTTTCTGACTCTTCCGAGTCACCCGAATTTTGTTGGGGCCGGCGACGTGAAATACTTTAACGTGGATTTTATTTTGACCTGAAAAAAGAAGAAGAAAAAAGTCACTCTCTGTTAGTCACCCTCACTGCCTTTGGATTATTCGTCGCTTTCTGGTACTTAACAAATCAACGATTCAACCTTCTTGTGTTTAAACGCATTGGTTAAACTTTTACCATCGCTTTTTTATATTGTTAATATATTGGTTTTACTTTGCATACAGAGGGCAGGTATAGGGTGGTTGGAGTTTCTTGTATGCAATGAAGAACCATGAAAAAGAACTGAAATGATAATTGTTGGCACGTTTTCTTGTTACAAAGGTTTTAGATCGGAATAGTTAGTTTTATGCAACGTTCACGTACGTCATCAGTAATTGCATATTTTCGAATGATTAACTCAAAGTTCAGAATCTGAATGGAAAAATTTGTAGCAGGAGGAAATTTAGGCTTTTAGGAGAATTAAAAAGATTGACTGTTGTGTCTTGGTCCCAATGCTCTTTAGTACGATTCAGTTCACTGCCAAAGGTTGCTAAGGTAGTGATTAGCATTAAAACAATCATTTGTAGTAGTAGTAGTTGTGGTTGGAGAATCTCCATTTGATAACGTTGGAGTTTTCTGTACTAAAATGTCATGTGCCTTTATTCCTTCAATTTTTCATGTCTCTTGTCAAAGCATATGCTGCAAATACTTCATGAATCATTTAACGTGTTTTTTCTCTTTTGCAGCTTAATATATAGTGAAAATTAAATTTATTATTTTCATTCGGTGGCGTAACACCATCTAATGATAAAAGTGGAAGACTGTCCTGATTTCATAAAATTGGATTTTATGCCAGTCTTATTGCCATCATTTTAGCACGAAACTGCGCGTAACGGGTTTTTGGCCCAATTCGAGATGACAGACAGGAAGAAATCAGTGGTTTACTTTCTGGGTTTCACATATTTTTCTGGAAAGTGGAGGAAAAATTTCAAGTAAACGAAGGAGCGCGTAGAATTGGAAAGAGGGAGAGACTGCAAAGAATATAGGATAACCATATTGCTCACGCGAACAGAATTATCCTCACTCCACCTCAAAACTAATAATCTTGGGAAAAAGAGAAGGAGCTGGAAAGGAGAGAGGGAATTGGAGGTTAGAATGGGTGAATAAAGACCAAATGGACGAAGGAGGCAAACGCAGAGTAGTAGTATTTGGAATTGACAGACCCATTTGCCTAAGGCTTTCTGTAGTAGAAAAAATAAAAGCAGGTCCTCTCTCTCTCTCTCTCTCTCTCTCTCTCTCTCTCTCTCTCTCTCTCTCTCTCTCTCTCTGTAGGTAGGTATTTGGGGTGAGTAAATGTAGGTCATTTTACTTTTTCCCAGTGGAGGAATTTATATTAAAACGAAAAATAAACAAATAAATATGATTTATATTGAATTGATAGCCATACTTTATATATATATGTATATATATATATATATAATATATATATATATATATATATATATATATATATATATAATATATATTCCGAGATCTAGAAAGAAAAAAGAAATAAGAGTCAGTTGGAACACTAATTTTTAGTTCGTTTCTTTTACCCCAGATTTTTTGTCGCTAACGCCCTCTCTCTGTTCCTCCATGTCTCTGTTATTCAGATGTGTCAGGTTTTTCTTCCATTCACTACCATCCATATCTCTGCTCCCCAGGTAACGGCTAGCAAAAGCAATGCGTCAGTCATTGCATCATTTATGAGGTCTGATGCCACTTGAGTCGGGATTATACAGCATTGGAAGCCTTGAATAATCATCCGGATTTAACAGCTTCACCTTCGTCCATTTCGCCCTTTTTTTCTTTACGCCTGGCACAGATGCGTTATTCCGAAAACTTGTGTGTGTGTGTGTGTATATATATATATATATATATATATATATATATATATATATATATGCACCCTTGTCATGTAAACACATTTTTACAATTTACAACTTAATATAACTAACAAGACTCTGTATTTATCTTTTGTAATTAAACCTTTCTGCATCTGTACCTTCTGTATACTCTGTGTGTATGTGTTAATTTCTGATATTTGGCCATAATTTCAGGTGTATAATTTAAATGTTTTCTTATCGAGATATATTATAAGGGTATTTTTTTTTCTCAGTATGACATTTTTTTCAAACAGGAGGAGAAGTAGCATCACTCTATCTTGATTATTTGTCAGTGTGCATTAAAAAAGGAAAATTTAGAACACAAATGCAGGAAAATTTAATTACGAAAGACAAATACTGTCTATATTTTGCTAATTAAGTTGAAGATTGTGATAGTGTGTTTACAGGACAAAGTTGCATATGGAATTAATCATGTTTTTGAAGAAGTTGAAGATGTGTCATATCTTCGTCCATAGGCAAACGGAAGAAGATGCTAAAGATGAACCCGGCTGAGAATTCATGGTTGTAAGATAATTATTGAAGGTGATGTAATTCTGACTAACGGTGTTTCAAAGACAGACTTTGCTGAAAGAGCATAACATTGTTCACGTCATTTCGTAATGTGAAAATGGTTCAGAAAAAGTGAATGGTAAATAAGTGAAGCTCTGAAACAGAAAGAAGTGACAAGAAAGAGTATTGGTGATTCAGAAAGGCGATTCAATTAATTTTAGCTAAACCATGCAAATTCAGTATACCTGTACCACAGATAATCGTTACAATTGGTGTTCTGTTGTTATTGGGTTTTTATATTAACGGTTATTGTACGGAAAACACTCTTGAAAATATTAATATCTATTCAACTTAGTCACTAGAAAACTTGATGCGGTTTCTTTAAACGGTTGAACTTTCATTTTGGACCCAGGAGGTCATTATATTTAAGGAAGGGTATCTTCACGGCTAAATCTTGAACCGTAAGTTTAAAACATTCATCGTTGATTACGTTTACAGTTTATTTGTTGCATTTACAGCAAAAATACAAACTAATAACGTGGAAAATTTCGGCCGTTATTGTTCCCTTGCAGAATCTTTTTTAAAAATTTCATTTGTTTTATTTTCTTATTTGTTTTATACTGACAGCGTGTGAGAGAAAAATTACGCATCCTTCGTTTTAAAAATATATTTTTTTGCGCAATCCGAGTTAACGTCTGATATTTTTCCTCTTTTATTATCGTGGCATTCATTTGAATTCATGGAACAAAGTATCAACCAGCAAAATAAAATTCACAAGCTTTCGTAATTATGTCACTGGAAATTGTATTTTTCCCTTGGAGCCAAAAATCCACGTTGAATATCATCTAAAACATAATTCTTTGATTAGAATTTTTGGAGGGTGAAAACTCATTCGGATTGAATGCCTGATATTTACCATTGCAAATTGATAATCAGTCTACTAGTTAATGTATATACTTGTCATGTACAGACATATATATATATATATATATATATATATATATATATATATATATATATATATATATATATATATAAAAGCTTGTGTATGTACTTTACATACACAAGCTCATATGTATGTTCCTCTTTTATATATAGAAGTGAATGTTTGTATATTATAATAATAATAATAATATTATAATATATAATAATAATAATAATAATAATAATAATATTAAATTCGGTTTTCAGCTGAAGGCCATTTACATAAAGTATACAAAGTACACACTGTAACATACACAATCTAGATAGATGATATAACATGATAAAAAATTTATCATCGGCAATATCCACGCAGTTGCTGAAATAGTATAAAAGATAATAATCATAATAATGGTAATAACAGTTGTGATATTGAGAATAGTTTTTAAAAAAGCATTAAAAGTTATAATAATTAGTGAACAGATTGTATATAATTAAATTCCAGCTAGAGACCGTAGGTGTTAGAGTAGTCAGGTCCAGAGGGCTAAATACGAAAATTGAATGTAGAAAAACTCTAAATTGATAATATTCACAGTATTAATGAAAAAGTAAATTACCAGTAATAAGAGTAACCGTAGAAATATAATAATAATGACACATTCTGCAGATGATTTGACACTTTGCAAAGACAGAGATTAAGTCATTTAGGGAATAAATGCCTCATTTTCCCATCTTTCCCACAATTTAGATCTTCTTGCCTCACTCCTTAGGATGCTTTGTATGAGCGAATTGCTGCTGTTTCTCACTCGGGTTATCAGACTGGACATTGTTCGCCTTACAGGCGGAGTGGTAGCGAGGAGTGTTTATGAGGCGTCTCAGAATGTAACTGTGCACAACAGTGATACGTCTCATGGTCTCTCGGGTAGGTATAGTTCGTCCAGAGGGAGCACTCATAGATACAATAACAATACGAGCGGAAGAGCAGCAGTTTCATGTCTCGGTGACAGAAGGCAAAACTCTTTACAATCATGTTGCCAGTTGCACATAGTTTACGACGCCTCTGTTCTATGTCTGCCGTATTTTTAGGTCGTCCGTGATAATGTGACCCAAATGCAGAAATTCGTGCACGAATTCCAGCCAATGATTACCAAGGAAAAATTTTTGATTCTGCAATATGCTTAAGCGATCTTGGAAGCAGCGACATGCATTGGGTCTTGGCTTCGTTAGCAAAATCCACCGCTCTTTGCAGTTAAGCCCCGCCCACTGCTTACGTCACGACCAATCCTTAAAGCTGATTGGTGTGTCCTTGTGTGTACATGCAAAAAGTATGCACACGTACACACACGCATATAATATATATATATATATGATATTATATATATATCTATTTTTATATATAATATCTTTATATTATTTATTATGTATATATATATTTATATATATATATATATATATATATATATATATATAATATATCTAATAAAAGGAGCCCATAAAAACACCAAAAATGTAGAGAGAAAAGTACTATATTTCAGAGACTGCTGTCTCTCTCTTCAGGTATATATACCTGAAGAGAGAGACAGCAGTCTCTGAAATATAGTACTTTTCTCTCTACATTTTTTGGGTTTTTTATGGGCTCCTTTTATGAGATGGAATTCTGTTGTTACAGAACACTTTTACCAGTCATATATATATAATATATATAATATATATATATATATATATATATATATATATATATATATATAATATATATATATATATATATATATATTATATATATGTGTGTGTGTGTGTGTGTGTGTGTGTGTGGGTGTGGTGTTGTAATAATGTAAATGTTTGTTAGGTAAGAGAGTATTTTTCTGCCCCCTAACTCCTTCAAAATGCATCCAAGATGCTTAGGAGTTACGAGGACACAGCGAGCCTGACTATGCCGCGGTAAATAATAATAATAATAATAATAATAATAATTTACGATGTTGTGCAGAAATTTAGACATAGAAAAAATATATGCAACACTTTCAAATTCGATTCGAGATGTGACCTATGAATTTTGGACTCTTATTTTAATTTTTTTGTCTGATTATTTTCATTTTTAATTTAGCCAACTGAATTACTATTTTTTTCTGTGTGGCCTTTGATTCTCGAAGGCTTTGTCCATCAGATCAGAATTCTCTCTCTCTCTCTCTCCCAGACTGCTTGATGAAGTCTCCGTTTTCCATGA
The DNA here is from genome assembly GCF_015104395.2 of Macrobrachium nipponense. Lineage (NCBI taxonomy): Eukaryota > Metazoa > Arthropoda > Malacostraca > Decapoda > Palaemonidae > Macrobrachium > Macrobrachium nipponense. Next base: position 177,697,365 of record NC_087200.1, on the reverse strand, counting down.
AATAATGTTAACATTAAAATACGAGACTTTTACTTTAGTACCTATCTAACACTGCGACCCCGTTTTCAGTGTTAACACCTCAATTTCCGATATTCAGTGTTTTTGTGACGATTCTAGAAGGGAAAGTGGTATTGATAATAACTGAATTACTTTATTTCTAGCAGTATATTAAGAATGATATGAACTAAGACTAAAATCTTCGCTCATATAATAAGAAATAAAATCATTACCATTTACGTTGAATCAGTGTGCCAGTTGGAAACAAATTTGGCTACAGAATAATGTTTTATCCACGTCTGTTTAATAAAAGGTTAGTAATACCACTTTAATTCATTTTGAAAATACTGTCAAATAGATATCAGTTAAAATTGATAACTGCTTTAAATCTACTTTACAAGTCAAAAAAATGGTCTGTAGTAAGGGATTAAAAATAATCTTTTAATCTTAGCCATGTATCAACAAAAATGAAGAGAGAGAGAAAAAAAAAAGACACGTGAAATTAAATATCGTGGACAATTCGCCTGAAATTTGCATACTGGCTTACACTCTGTGTAGTCATCCGTGATATGCTGATTGTAATTTAAAATCTGTTTGAGGTGTAATCACGTATGGAACGTGAGCCCTTTAGAACGTTAGTCGGGATTTTACGCTATATATTGCATTAAACATTTCCCGGAAATACGCTGTTTTTCATTTTTTATCCGGTTTGTTTCAAGACTAAAATGTCAACTCAATGCTGTAGTGTGTGGGATAGATAATAATAATAATAATAATAATAATAATAATAATAATAATAATAATAATAATAATAATAATAATTTTGTAGTATCCCCAAAATAAATTTGAATATCGTGGAATTAATGAAACATGAAAATCATGGTAACTCTTGGCATAAGACTGCTCTGCTGTTTTGAAGTTAGGCTTATCTACTTGAAAGTAAAGTTATTTTGAATCAGATTTTCTTAATTTTGGATTTTTTTTTCATTTATCTTCAGGAAGTTTGGATATTTAATTAACTAGTTGTAAAGTTGCTCTCATATTATAATATACACTAAGGAGTGCATGCTTACACATCAAGCTGAGGGATAATAATGGCTCGGCAGTTAGCTAAGTAATTCACTTTTACTTAACTTTATACAAAGTTGGCTCATTTTATGTTGTGTTCCTCTGTTCCTGATGAATTTTATGAATTCATAAACAAAATGTCATTAATGATTACGGTAATCCTGTCTATGCTTACAGTATTCTGCTTTCTCACGTCTTCTTATCTTGATTTCAAAAGGTGTGGAACTCACGTCCCTTGCTGTTACGCCCCTTGGTTTTCCTTTCCTTTTTTTCCCCAAAATTACGTTCATTTTCCGTGGATAATCCTAAAACAAAGGGCTGTAGAAGTGTGGTATCCAACTCTGCAATAGCAGTCAGGGAAACTATGACATTCATACCTTGTCTAGCATGTAACAGTTACTTGAATCTTGTGTAAAACATCGAGGATGCTGGACGATTAGCGTTGGAGTATTATTATCTTGAGAGAGAGATACGAAGTGTATTTAGTATATATATGTGTGTGGGTGTGTGTTTGTGTTTGTGTCTGTGAGGAAATGAGAGGGCACCAACGGTAGAAATAAGTATTTCTAAATTCTCGTTGAATGACAACCATAGACAAAATGCTTTATTTGTGCTTTACTTGTATTTCAATATGATGGAACCTTCAATTGATTTTTGCATCCAAGAAGTAACGAAGACATTTTGAAAATTAAATATAAGGAGTTGTGATAAAGTGATTAATGTATTCAGAAAGGTAAAGCGTTGAGTGTTGGGTTTGGCCCAACTGAATAGAGAATACGAAAGGGTATTTTAAGGAAATTGGGGGAATAACATGGAAGTGTTCTGGAGAAGGAGAGCGAGGCTTAAAAATTGCTGATTGTTTGATGACGCCTCATTGTTTGAACGAAACGCCCTTAGTGACCAAGTTCGATTCCCCGTTCTGCCAACGTGGAATCAGAGGGATATGTTTCTGGTGATTAGAAATTAATTTCTTGATATAATGTGGTTCGGGTACCACGATAAGCTGTAGGTCCTGTTGCCAGGTAACTAATTGGTTCCTAGCCACGTAAAAAATATCTAATCCTTCGTGCCAGCCCTAGGAGAGCTGTTAACCAGCTGAGTGGTCTGGGTAAACTAAGATGTAGTTATTTATTCATTGGTAGCAGTCGTAATGCGATGTTATAAAGTTAACGTAACCCCTATATAATGAAGAATAACAAAACTAAGAGATCTCGTAGAGTTATCACTAAATCATGTGCTGTTACTGCGATATTTAACAGACTCCATATAAAAAGAGAGAAAAAACGAATCCCCAAAACTTTCTAAACGAGATTTCGAAATTTTACATTATCCCAAATTGCATTGGAGTCCAGAATGACCCGCCGTTCGCTATTCTGATAATGAGGGGACTTTTTCATTTATTGAATTTGCCATTGTAATGCAATTAGATAATATTTACCACGCCTGTTGTCCAGTCGGGGGTAGCTGGAGTGTAGGATGGTGTTTGCTCTTCTGGTTAATTATGGGAAGGCCTCGCCTGTACTGATTTTCCTTTGCTTTTATCCTGCTTGTTCTTTACTCTCTCTCTCTCTCTCTCTCTCTCTCTCTCTCTCTCTCTCTCTCTCCCTGTTACGCAAGCACAATATTTGCTTTGTTGTGCGATTAAAGATTGAGAAAACGATGTTATTGCATCTATCTATTTACATATACATACACAAATCATATAATTGTATTATTATTATTATTATTATTATTATTATTATTATTATTATTATTATTATTATTATTATTATTATTGTTGTTGTTGTTATTATTTAATTGTCTCTATACTGTCAAGCCGAGTTTTAC
>NC_087200.1:177676973-177689473 GCF_015104395.2 Macrobrachium nipponense | reverse complement strand
TTTACGCCCTTGTAGACTGTGAGCAAGCTGATATAGGTCAAGTAAAACACTCCTAAATGAGACATTGATCTGAATAGAACGGTATTTCATTGTTGTAGTATTGGCACGGCAGGTTGCCATTAATGGGGGCGACAGTAATGAGAACAATTAACATGGTTAATTAGTAATGCCATTTGGCGTTTCATGCAACGCCAATTGCCAACGGAGGAATTTGCTGCCCCCCCCCCCCCCCCCCCCCCCCCCCCCCCCCCCCCCACCCCCCCCCCCCCCCCCCCCCAGGAGGTTGCGTTTGATCTGCGTTCGCTTCAAATCGATATTCATTCGTGGAGAGAAAATTCTGCTGATGCTGAAAGCTCCCCGTGCCGATCGGAAAAAAGGAAGAAGAGTATTGGAAGCCTGTGAATGGTGTTATTGTAACTTCTGTTTTTATTATTGTTCTTCAGAGAAATAAAAGCCTTCAAAGCCGGACAAATATAGTTTTAAACCATATTGAAGTATCTGTAGGAACATCTCGGATGTAATATCAGATTGACTGATGTAATGATGGTTTCAGGGAACGTTGGCTGTTGAAATAGAACTGAAATCTTGGTGGAGAAAGTGAGGAGCCTTTTCCAAATCACGAAAAATAGATGTGACCGAATTTTTCGAATGTGAGAAAGTTATTTCTTTTGTGGTTGTCAGTTTTCCATTTTCGTATGATTTTTTTATGCGCACAGTTTTCCTTAGTTACAGTTTTGAATTAGACGAATGTCTACCGATATAGACAAGTACATGACGCATTTAGATCTATAGTTTGATTTGCTTTTTATGGTTTAAAGAACTAAAAAAAATAAGAATTTTGCAAACGATGTAATGTTTAATTAATTAATAGGCTGAAAATATCGGTATTATATGTGTCTCGGTTTGTTGGGCTCAGTCCAGAAGTCAACACAATGTTTTTTATTCCCTTCAAAAACAGTTAGAGATCACCAATGTGAATGGATTCATGCTGGCATAGATCGGGCTTTATCTAAAGCAAACTACCAGGACAATCGGGAAAGTCAGTAGGATTTACCCACGGTCCAGATAGACCGTGGATTTACCTTAGCTGAGAATCTGGCGCAAGCATACAGTGACACTCATTTGCACAGAATCCTCGAATGCGTAAGCACTCAGAGGACAAGTGCGTGGAAAAACATTCTCAAGCATTCTTATGCAGATACTGAAACTTACTAGAGTGATGTATTAGCCTTATTTATCTTTGGAAGGTTTTACACCACAGTGTGCCATTGATCAAGGTATTAGGATGAGGCCATGATTCTGAAGTGTCACTATCTTCGAAGTTTATTGAGTTCATGTTTCCTACTCATTTTGTGAAATTTGCGCTTGGACTTTTTTTTTTTTTTACTGTTATCATCAAATGTGCAGTTAACGTAAAAAATGAGATTGAAAGGTTGCTGTTTTCTAACTTAGAGAGAGAAATAAAAGAAACGAAGCTTGTTCAACACCAATTTAGACGTCGGGAAACATTTGAGAGAGAGAGAGAGAGAGAGAGAGAGAGAGAGAGAGAGAGAGAGAGAGAGAGGGGGGGTGGGGTGGAGTAAGGGTGGCACAGGTGACGTATTCATTCCTTGGATCTTTCTTGGTTTCTGAATGTTGATCAATCAACGTGTCTGTTTGCGCAGAGTCGCAGGGAGGGGATAGTGAAAGAGAAGGGACGAAGTGCCACCCATTCATCCTCCTTGTATCGCTAGACTTCAGTGGTGGTGGAATAGCTGCTGTTCCTTGTCATCGGAGTGATGTCCTGCAGGATATGTTGACAGACGGGAGATGAGGTCCGCTCTCGTCTTCAAAGTCTCCATTGAGTCATTAACTCTCGATTCGTAAGTCAACACACCTGAGGTCATGGTATTATGGAACTACCCTTCCTCCTCCTCCTCCTTCCTCCATCCTCCTCCTCCTCCTCCTCCTCCTCCTCCTCCTCCTCCTCCTCCCGCTTTAAACCTTGCTGCACCAGCACCCCCTGACTCCTCCTCATCTGCATCTCGCCTCTGTCCTCGCTCTGGAAAAGAGGTGGTAGACGTAGGCCTTTTTTAAAAGCGGCTTCTTTGGATAATTATTCTTTCTTAAGTATCAAGCGCCAGGTGATTGCTAGTTCATTTATATTAAATGGTTACCCTTTACCTGAGGCTTTGCTGTAGTGATATGAGAGAGAGAGAGAGAGAGAGAGAGAGAGAAGAGAGAGAGAGAGGTGGAGTAAGGGTGGCACAGGTGATGTATTCATTCCTTGGATCTTTCTTGGTTTCTGAATTATTTTTTACGGTATTTTTTTTGTATACTGAATATTATGTATACATTTCATTCATTTCAGTTAGCGATAAATATGATTTCTTAATTATTAAAGAAGCAGCAAAACGATGAGAGCAAAGGAATACTTTTACTGTATTTTTTTTTTAGTTTAGTGATGAACTGAAGCCGCCGTTCCTTGCATCAAAGCATCGTCCAGAAAAACGCGCGCACACAATTCCTTCACATGATCGAGTGGATTTTCCGGTTGCATCGAATATGTGAGAAATTGTGAGTATCATTATGTACATGCAGCCATATCAGTGCAGGTAGGAACGCTGCAGCAAATGCTGTTCCGCTCCATGATCCCCCTTCCTGCGGACTATTGCCTGACGCATCGGGCTCGATGACCCTTTTTATATGTATTAGAGAAACTCCACATCGAAAACTTCACCCAATCTTTCTCATTCAAGTGGATTTTGTACCCATTTGAATTAAACATCGAAGGGAAAAAATGTATTTGCATACTTTGGCATTGACCAGTGACTGAGAGATAACTGGATTATTCATTTCACTTTTTTCGTTTTATTTCTAGCCGACGGGAGGACGGGGTGGGATGGGGGAGGGGGGGGGGGGGTGGTGGGGGGGGGGGGGGGGGGGGGGGGGGGGGGGGGGGGGGGGGGGGGGGGGGGGGGGTGCTGGTGTCGGACGTAATTAGTGCTGGTATCCTCGTGCGAGTCAGATTGCTGCTGGGGCAGCGAAAGAACGAACACGAATTTTGCCTTTTATTTTTTTCCTGTCTTTTATGTATGTGTAGATTTTGGTATCGGAATGGACGGAATGTTTGGCTTTTTGATCAAGCATTTCTGTGTTCTCCTGTATTAAGGGAAAAAGCGGCAAGAGTTAAAAACGCTTCCTGATTGAATTGCACTTTTATTTATAGAAGGGTCTGTATTTCCGTTCGCTTGGATTAAAGAATGGCCGGGTTTATCTGCGGTAGCGATTGTACTCTCTCTATCGCTCTCGCGCTCCTCTCCTCTCCTCCTCTCGTCTCTCTCTCTCTCTATATTATATATATATAATTATTATTATATATATATTATATATATAATATATATATATATATATATTTATTTTAAGTAGTTTATATATATTATTATATAGTACATTATATTTAATATAAGAATGGTTTTATTTTATATATACATATATATATATTGATATATATATATTTTGTGTGTGTTTGTGAGTATTTTTATGTTACTGTTTGTTTGCACACATTCTCGTGATTAATGTTGATATGTATTAGCCAAACAAAAAGTTTGTTTTTGAATCATAGTATCATTATTGTAGTCTGAATTATCTGGTTTGAATTCAGTAATTACGTGTTTGTGCAAAGAAAGAAGTAATAGCAGCCTGAATCCAGGGAGATGCGATGCTGAAGGTCCACATCAGCTTCACGTGAGGCAGGCTAAACTTACCACAGTTTGTAGGTAGGGGTCTTTACTCCTGTAGTTGAGCTGTAATTTTGCTTGTGCTTTTTCTTTTGTGCTTGATCGTTTGTAACGTCCCCTTTCCACGCCTACATTTCTAATGATCATTCTCTGTACCAGATAACTGTAACAGATGGTCATTTTACTAGAATCTGCTTTTTTTCATAATGCCTAACAGTTTCTGGCTTTTTGTTTTCTGGTGGGGTTGATGGTGGTGGGCTGCAGGATTTGTGGCCGAGACCTGCCGCTTTCCTACTCACCTGCTGTATAGCAGACCGTCGGTTCGTTAGTTCTTCCATCACAAGTAACTCTGCCCAAACCCAAGTATATTAGCCGACTCATTTTTTTCTTGTTTTTTTTGTTCGCAAATTCCCACGTTTATCTAAGTATGACACAAACTTCCATTGACATAACCAAACATTTTCTTTGTACATCATTATCAGATGAAAACAGTAGCGGCTGTACCTTATGGTCAAACTTTTTTATGCTGCCATACAATCTGGAGTTACCCTCATATGGTCTGTTCCTCGCCTTTTTCCTTCTGAGCACTCAACTGAGATAATATGGTACCATCTTGCTGGCATGCAACTCTCCAGGGAAATTAGAAAAATGTAAATGATCCAATTACCTTTGCCAAAGAGCAAGTGACAATTACGGTATTCCCCTTACCTCTGGATAGGAGTCATTCCTCCAATCTTGTCTCGTACGTAGCTCAGCCACTCAGCAATGACTGTAGTATTGCCTCATTTAATGTCATTTTCTCTTGTGTTGAAGTTCCATAAATTATTTGCATTAATTACACTGAGATACTATGATTATACGGACAGAAAAAAATCTTCCATTCGAAAGACGAGTTTACATAATTGCGAATAGTCTGTGTGATGTATATATATACTCTTATCGATGTTATAATGTAGATAATATATAAGGTAATTGTAATTACAGGTTGCTTGATTTACCATTGAATTGTTTTCTCTTTTTTCAGGTAATTTTGGTGTTACTGATCTGTTGTCATGTGAGTAACTACCTTTGTTCTGTAGTTTGTCGTTTTTAATGGTTCCCGATCGTCCACTTTACATGTACCTATATTATACACACACACACACACACACACTTATATATATATATATATATATATATATATATATATATATATATATATATATATATATGTATATATATATAATATATATATATATATATATATATATACTATATATATATATATATATATATATATATATATATATATATATATAAGCTTGTGTGTGTTTTGTATTTAGATATCTGCTTTTGCCCTGTGAAGTCTTATAAACCCAACTCACTTTTCTAAATAATTTTATTGTAAGAATTTTACACGATGGCGTCAGCTGATGAACTTAGGCCTTCATTCATTTTCTTACCGACCAAGTCCAACCATGAGATTCTTGTTATCAAAGAGACGAAACGCTGGTGTTGAACTTTACGTTATATTTAGTTATGTGCTTGCAAACGGAAAGCTCGTTGCAATGTCAGGTGCTACCCGTCATACCTCTGTGTCATGACCTGCTAATCTAATTTATGCCATTATTGATTTTGACGCCACAAATCAAAATCAAACCATTATTGACTTCCAGTAGTATATCGAATTTTCCATTACGTTTGTATTACCAACTACGTGTATTAATTTAGGTTATCGCAAGAATTTCTATTAACATCTGCTCCAATTATCTTCGTGGTATATTGTAACGTGTATTAATTTAGGTTATCGCAAGAATTTATATTAACATCTGCTCCAATTATCTTCGTGGTATATACTAATTATTGCGTTGAACTTTCGACATTATACATTTAGAGAGTTTGATGGCATGATTGTGATGTGTTTTCTCTCTCTCTCTCTCTCTCTCTCTCTCTCTTCTCTCTCTCTAACTTGGCGTATGCATTCGTAATTGCAACAACTAGCACCCCCTCTCTCTCTCTCTCTCTCTCTCTCTCTCTCTCTCTCTCTCTCTCTCTCAGTCTGACCATTCTTTTCGCCCTTTGTGTTCGTATGTAAGCAGTTACTGTTTATAATACATTAACGGGCGAAGGATGGAAAGCCTCGTATTGTCCACAGGGCACACCGCCCAACAGCTCCTTCATAAACACGCACTCGAGCGTTCGCAAACACTGGGAACAACATCCTTCACTAGGTTATTGCGCGGTTGTATGAGAGAGAGAGAGAGAGAGAGAGAGAGAGAGAGAACGTTTCAAAACAGCAAAGATATATGTAAACAGATCGCAATAGGCTTAGAGGGTAACGTAGGAAAAGGTCATTATAACTCTAGTTTTCCTAATTACCGTTTACTTTGTTGTACCTGGTTAATAATCTCTCTCTCTCTCTCTCTCTCTCTCTATCTATATATATATATATATATATATATATATATATATAGAGAGAGAGAGAGAGAGAGAGAGAGAGAGAGAGAGAGAGAGAGATGATACAGTATATATATATATTATATATATATATATATATATATATATATATATATATATATATATATATATATATATATATATATATATATATTTATATATATATATATATATATATATATATATATATATATATATATATAGGGGTAACCGGAAAAGGTCCTAAGAAAATAAACACACAATGGCAATGCTAAGTTTATACTTCAAAGTGCTTGAACGGGGGTGAACGTTGTGCTGAGCACTTTTTTCAACGTTATTGGCATTATACGATTGTACTAAATGTTCATCAGCAGCACGTTGGTGTCCTCTACACACACACACACACACACTGGGCTCAAAACATCTGGATCCAGTCTTTAACCTACCTGGACATTTTTATTACTAATCTGTTTCGCCACATTTATCAACCTTTCAGTTACTCTTACACCACATATTTAACACAAGCAGTTCATCACAATAGCTTTAACCTTTATACTTTCATTTACGTCCAGCATCCACACTTCACTTCACAAAGGAGAGCTTATACATCAGCCTCTTCATGCAATCTTACTGAGGCTTCTGGATCTTTAAGCACAAGCCCCGGGGAATGTTTATTGTAGGATTTTTGTACTAAAAAAAGTTAAGTATATCTTAGTTTTACCAGACCACTGAGCTGATTAACAGCTCTCCTAGGGCTGGCCCGAAGGATTAGATATTTTTACGTGGCTAGGAACCAATTGGTTATCTAGCAACGGGACCTACAGCTTATTGTGGGATCCGAACCACACTATATCGAGAAATGAACTTCTATCACCAGAAATAAATTTCTCTGATTCCGCGTTGACCATGGATTTTTGTACTGGTTGATGGACATACTGGTAGGGGATGAACAGTATCGGTTTAATATACATATCTATATATACTAACGACCGATAATTTGTTTCTTTTAGCACGGCCTCCAGGAGAAATCAGTTATTTCAGGGGTGAACCGTTTGTTTAGAGAATCTCCACAGCATCAATATGTGCATAACTACACGAAAGGATCGATAAATGCTGAATCACACCATGTCATTCACAGTGCACTTTTAACATCTACCTTTCATGTTCTTGTACTAGTCCATAATATATTTGTAGGGCGGAAAATATAAACCAGAAATCTGGAAGGCAGGAGCAGTGAAACCTAATTTGCATTTCAGCCTGACCACTTGAGAGACAACTTTGTTGTTGGCCAAGACTTTTGCTCGAGAAACTGCCATCTCGGATTTTGATCATCTTCTTCGTAAATTACTGGCTAATGGTGCTTTTATGTAAAAAAAAATCAAGTGAGCGCTTTCATATTGCTGCTGCTCTTGCTCTGTGTCTGTTTGCTCATTCTGGTGTTTGAATAATGGAATATTAGATATTCCTGACTCCCAGTATCCCTATCTGTTCTGTTCATTTCAAGTCTCTGTTCTTTATCGTCAAGTATCTCTCTTTAAGATTTCCTGCTACAAGATAACCATGTCTGGTAATTCCAGTAATGACTTGCACTCCCAAGAGGAGCTCATGGATATCCTTGCTCTAAATAGTATGAACTTGGAGTCACTTGCAGAAAGAGTAAATAAAGTGAACAAAAGCAAAATTCCTTTTCTTAAGGGTTAGATAAAGCTGCGAAAAATATCGTCTTTGTGAACTTGTTAAAAGGTACTACCCAGATGCCCTTATTAGATTAGGTTTTCATGAAGATTTCGAGTCACAGGTGGATATTGCCGAGTCAGGACTCCTATGAGGCCCACGTTGATTCACAACCGCGGTATATGTGGTATGAATGATGATCATGCGGGTTACAATTCTCCCCGTTACTTTGTATCTTGCTTCATTATTATCATATACTTTCAGAGAGTCTTTCACGCCTCCCGATAGATTTCTCTATGCTCTTATTTTAATCATTCATATCGGCATCACTCATTTGAATACCCTAAATATTTAGGGTAGAAATTTGTCATAGTGCAAAGGCCTCTGTAGCGGCATTCTGATGCACTCTATTATAATGTGAATAACCAGAGAAAAGGATGGAAAGCGAGTAAGGATGAGGGAAAGGGGGTGGGTGGGGTGGGGGTTGCAGATCTGTGCAATCCTCACGGAGTAATTTAAATTTAGTCATAGTTCAAATTCAACGGTCAGATTAGTTTAATGGAATTTTCGTCAATTGTTTATTACGCGGCTGATTTTTAACATAACCGAACTATATTGAAACCGGTTCCAGATGTGGAGCTTGAAATCATCATGATACTCTTAAAGGTTTTGCGGCAGTAGGTCAGTGAGTAAGCTCACATTTTATAAATTCCACCACTAGCATTTTCAGAAGGTGATTAGAATGTGGACTGGATTCTTGTGAATTTTTAACTTACCCACCAGATCCCGATCAGCAGGAGCTCAATATCCTAATTAATAAGTTTAGCTCACGCTTTTTGTTTTCTTCCTCAGAGTTGTGAATTTCGTCAGATGTTTGGACTGTTGATTGTGTGCCTTGTTCATTGAGATAAATCACTTCGAACTTGTTTATTTTCTGTAACATCTAATTCCTATTTCTCAAGAAAGAGAGAGACGTACACTACCTCACTGCCACTTCACATCTTGTATAGTTGTATTTTTATTCATTTTTCGTAGCTCTCATAACTATATATATATATATATATATATATATATATATATATTATATATATATATATATGAATATATATATAATATATATATTAATTAATATAATATATTAAAAATATATAAATATTGATATATATATATATAGATAGATATATATATATATATATATATATATATATGTATATATATATATATATATATATATATATATGTATGTATATATATATGTATGTTATATATGTATGTATAGAGACTGGTTAATGATTTCTTTGTTTCTGCTGTGGACACCTGAGGGTTTTGGTTCGTTTTGCTGATGTATTTTGTTGTCGTCTGGGAACCTTTTGGGGATCTCAGCCGACGTGCATCTTGTTTTTGTTAGTTTTCTGTTTCTTTCTTTGTTCCGTTTTATATTTGATTTTTGTCTTTTTCAATTTCATCCGCGTGTATGAAAATTCCATTTTTAGACTATCCTTTTGTTTCTCTTACGCGTGCTACAATTTTTCTTTCTTTTACTTTCTGGTACCAACCCAACTCTTAGATGATTTTTTTAAGAACTTTACTTTGCTCTTTGTAGTAGCATAAAATTTTAGAAAACTATTTAGAATTGTAAGTGAATTTTGAACGTGGTACCAGATTTCAGGAAGCACTCTTTTGGTAACATAATTACATATTTCAGGATGAGTAATTTATCCTTTTCACAAAGTTTTCCCTTGAACATATATTAAAAATGGTTTTGTCACTTTACCCCCTTCCCCACTTCTCCTCGTCATAATGATATGAAATGAACAATACCTAAATTCTTTTTGGGAATTGCTTCCTCAAATCGAACGAGGTATGTGGCCATTGCTTGGTTCATAAGTGGCCATTGCTTGGTTCATATGTGGCCATTGCTTGGTTCAAAGGAGAATTGTTCACAATCTTGTCTCACATGTGATGGCCCAATTTCGAACTAATAGAGAGGAAAGGAACAACGCATGTGTGTTTCCTTAAAAAATAAATAAATGAATAAATTTGTGATTTGACAAAGCAGTGGAAAGCAACCACAATGATGGTTGACTATTGAGGGCGCATGGAGAAGGAAATGATGAAAACAAAACCAAGATATGAGCTCTCCACTAAGATATTTACTATGTATTAAAAGCGGGATACCATCGACTTTGTAACAGCTTATCAGATATTCTGTCTCGAGATTTACGACATCCATCGAGGTTGACTTTTTATCTGTATCCGTCACTCATTTGCTTAATCTTGTCCTTGATGTTCAGTCTAGATGATATGTCTTGAAATAATTTTTTGTATGAAGTGAATCTTTGTCCCCTAACATATTATCTAACATCTAAAATGAGAATGGAATTTCAGGGGTTTTACACCCACACGTAAGAGCAGGATATCTTTGAGAAACCCTTTCTAAAAAAAATCTCCGTAACGTCTCATCACTTAAAAAATCACATACCAAAGCCCTATCCCGCATTCAAAAGCCCAATTCTTGCAAAATCTGAATTAGTCTAGTTTTTATGACCTTTGACCATCACTGCCGTCAAAAATTTTGGTTGACTGGCACTTTGCAAAAAAAAAAAAAAAAAAAAAAAGATAAACAAACTCTTTCCCTTGGCAAACATAAGATTGCAACCTGTTCTTTTCCGTTTCCACGCCGCTTACCACCAAACAGTGTTTCGTAAGATTATCCAGAAGCCTCTTTTATTACCGGATTTTGTTTTCTAACTGTTTCCTCCACTTGATTTGCTGTGTCTTTTTTTTTTCGCGCTAAAGCTCAAAAGTTACCGCGTAAATTCTGACTGCAGGAAAATGTATAGTTCCGCAGTTTTACAATAGTGGGTATATATATATCTATATATATATATATATATATGAGTCATATATATATTATATATATATATATATATACATATATATATGATATATACGCACACAACACACACACCACACACACACAACTAATATATATATAATATATATATACCTATAATATATATATCTATAAATTATAATATTATATATATATGTTTCATTCGTTCCTTGACAATGTCTTGGTAAGACGAGCGCTTTGGGTTCTGCCTATCATTTTCGTGATGGTTATTTCGCTTATTTAATGAAGTCACCGGCATATATATTTACTATAATATATATATAATATATTATGATATATATATAAATATATTTATTGTATACGCATGTGTATATAATTTGTCTGATGTATGCACATTTGCATGTCTTCATTGAGGTAGGTTAAAATTTAATTAGCCAGTGATGTTAATTAATATTAAACAGGTCATTCCTTTATATATAAAATCAGGAATTAACACAACACACACACGCATCACACACACACACACACACACACATATATATATATATATATATATATATATATATATATAGTTATATATATATATATATATATATATATATATATATATATATATACATACATATATATGAACTGATTTATGCTCTGATGGTTATAGTCATTAGACTAAAGTCTTTAATGAAATTCCAATCTTCCCGGTAAGAGGCTCGTGAAAATCATCCCATTTCCCTTTCAGTTCGGCGTGTGTTTGTCTTCCATTATAAGATTGATGTATGCGCTAGATGATCACTTTATAGTTCTTCTTCCTCATTCCCATTCCTCCTTATCTCCTATATCCCTCCCTGGTTACCCATCCCACACCTTACTATAGATAGTTGCCGTAGGGGTGGGAGGGGCCCCCGGGCGGTTGTCGACTCCTAGCCCATAAGCCAACTTGTAATACTTGATTACCTTAAAGCCTCCTACGTGTTCATATTGCTTCTCGTCCGGAAATATTTGTTTTTAATGGTGCTGGTCTTGACTTAATTTATGCCTAGTGTACCTGTTTCGTTTCTGTTAGTTTTCTGTAAAAGAAATCTATTGTGTCGGCTTTGTCTTTCCGCCCTCAGATCTTATTAATTGCAGTCTTTTAGCCTCAGTAGTTTTTATTTTAAGATTAAAGTTAGCCACAATCGTGCCTCTGGCTACGATATAGGAAAGGCCACCACCGGGCTGTGGATAAAGTTTCATGGGCCACGGCTCATACAGCATTACTATACCGTGACCACCAAGAGATAGATCTAAATTCGGTAGCCTTGCCTATACGCTGCAGCGGCTGCACAGAAAACTCGATTGCCCTGAAGAACTTCAGCGCTTTTTTAACCTGTTTTTTTTTCTAGTTTCATCAATACATATCGAACCGTGACCATAATCAGATGTTTCCGTGGAGGGGTAGTGCCGTCAGTGCACCTCATACGATGCACTGTAGGTATTACTTAAGATTCTTTCTTTGTAGTATCGCTTCGGCCCCGAGTTGCATCCCCTTCAATACTTTTCATAATCTCTTTCTTCCATGTTAATTTCCGGCCTCTCCTAACAGTTGTTTCAGCATTATTATTTTCAACGCTGAAGAACCTCAGAGGTCCCAGCGCTTTGTCCTTGGCCTAAATATTACTATATGTTATGATCAGTTGTTTGGTTTTGTAGTTGGTTGGGTGTTGTGTCCTTTAGCTGATACATCGGGGAATGTTTAGTACATTCAGATTTATGGCATTATCTAGGAAGATCGTCAGATTTTTCTCAATTTTGCCGGTATGTCAGTGATTTTGTTCGCTAATGCAATGAACAGACTTGTA
>NC_087200.1:177661973-177671973 GCF_015104395.2 Macrobrachium nipponense | reverse complement strand
GTGCTAAGTTTTCCAGTTCTCATGAGGTGGCTAGTCTCACCCATACAGTTTTTGATAGGATAGATGCCTTCAGAGGCTGTTATTGTTCTGATCCTGAGCAGTCTCTCTCTCTCTCTCTCTCAAAAGAAGATCTGAGGGGGGGTGGGTGGCATTTTTCAGAGAGAAAACAAAATTTGAAGAGAGATTGTTGGAAATGTCTTCTCTTGAAATGTAATATTCTCTCGCCTAACTTTTCGTGGGAGTTCGTCAAGCGTGAGCAAACATCCGGAAGACTTCAATAAATGAGTATATGATCTCATGCGGAGAGAGAGAGAGAGAGAGAGAGAGAGAGAGAGAGAGAGAGAGAGAGAGAGAGAATGTCCGTTTCACACTGAGTGTGAAGATACAACTGAATGCTTTTATGTGCCGTACAGGGAGTAAGTTTTGGTATATTCCGCACTTATTTCTCCCATGAGATAATTATCCAACTAATAAACTTGAGAGGAAGGTATTAAACAAATTTTCATCGTTTTTCTAAGAGTCCGTAGTATCTAGGTGAAAAGAGTCACAATAAATTTTCAGAGAAACTTTACTAAATACCTCTCCCGCGATCCTAGGTTACTTGCTGTCGGGGGACGCAAGGATAGTACTTTTTAACCGGGGAGATCGCTTTTTGCCTTTTGGAAGGAGTCCCCCCAGAAGTGTACAGTTTTTCTCTTTCTCAGCAAATCCTCAGAGGTGCCCATTCTAGCTGGTTGGACTTATGAGCAGAGAGCCAGATGCAGTGCATGAGCTAACAGATGTTTTAAGCACTGTATTACTTTGCCACTGCGACCACTTTGATTGATTGCATTTTCCAAAGGCTGGCTATAGGATTAACACACACACACACACACACATATATATATTATAGTGGTATATACATATATATATATTATATATATATATATATATATATATATATATATATATATATATCATATATATATTCAGGATGTTTCAAAATTAGAGCCATCCCCCCCCACCCCCCTCTACAGCATAAATTAAATTGATATGGATACAAAAACAAAAGTAATTCAGAACAGGTATTTATTTATGTTTCCCTCTGAGAATTTAATATTTGTATGGCCTCCATCTGCCTGTACCACAGCCTGCATTCTTGAGGGGTATGATTTCAGTCAAAATCCGCAAAAAATCTGAAAACTCAAAGACTCCATTTCCCTGAGCACTTCGGTCACCTCTCTTCGCAGGTCGTCGAGGCTTGGTATACCATCATAGTTCACTGTGCGCGCTTTCAACACCGATCCTCCTAAGATACTACCAATGTTTTCACCCCACATTAAGGTCAGGGAGCTACCTGGAAATTCACTTGACGAGAAGAAATCGATACCACTGTTTCGAAGCAACTCCTATGTATGAAGAGCATTGAAACATGATGCCTTATCATGCAAAAATGTGACTTCTTAAACAGATAACACATTTTCAGGATCTTTGAGGAAAGGAAATACTCCAACAGTAAGCACAGTTTCTCTGAAGTATTCGCCATTTCATCACTGTCCTTTTTCTTTGATGATCCACATTAACCGTTTGGCTGTGAAACAGAGAAAAATTCCGAAACATTCAGGAAATTTCACAACTTGGCAATATCGCACGTCATCACTGATATCATCCAACTTTGCAGCCCAAATGATGTCATTTTTATGATTTGGCTTCCTGATTGTGTAAATGAAGAATTCATCTGATGTGGCAACATGAAGAAAGTCAGCTTCATCCCATCTTTAAACATGAACCACAAAACCATGCACGGTCTTCTCTCTGTTGCTGAGTGATGTTGGGCTTGCTGATAATCATGAAATGACTTGATACCAGATTTTTTCAACTCACGATATACAGCATTATAACTTCTCTTCTTTCCCCTTTTTGTTTCTAGTTTAAGCACTAATTTATGTAAAGACTTTCTTGGTCTGCCTCAGCTATGATGTCTATTGACTCCCGAGAAAGGACTTCAGGCCCTCCGAGATTCTCACTCTTTTCGCAATGACAGTCATATGGATTTTTGTTCCAGTTTCTTTTAACAAAGGATTCACATCTTAAAATGTGTTTAGCTATCCAGGAATGTGAAATGAAGGATGCGCCAGTATCCCTGGCCTCTCTGAAGGTTATAGCCCGGATTTTGTCAATCCATCTGATTTCCTCCGAGGCTGTATCTAACTCCGTCACTCAGTCTGAAAATACAAGAAATATATATATATATATATATATTATATATATATTATATATATATATTTATATATTAATACACCACACATATACATACTTACATACATACGGTGGTCCAACAACAGCCTAAAACTGCGAAGAATAATGAACTTACAGACCTCATATGCAAAGTAATGTCCTTCTACGTACTTGCATATACGGCATATGCTAATGCTCAGCTGAGATACACAAATAAAAAGGAACAGTATATGTTTTCATATAGTATTATACAGAATGGGTTCTCTCTCTCTCTCTCTCTCTCTCTCTCTCTCTCTCTCTCTCTCTCTATGAAAAGGTTTTTGATGTAACCTAATCCCTATGAGACCACAACAAATAAAAAAGAACGATGAAAATTTTTCTTTTTTTGCTCTTTTTAAATACAAAAGAACGATGCAGAAACATATTTGGTATTACACAGAATATGATGAAAGTATTATATCAGCTGTACCTGAATAAAATGAAAATATTTTGTTTTAACATACTGAATGTATTCACCAGTTTATTTTTCAGTATTCAACGTTACTGTGATGATACGTGGTGATGATGATTGTGGAATGATATAATGCAAAGCTTATAATGATTATTAGGTAATGTAATGGGTAATTCTGTAGACCCTTTCATGATATGTTTTGCAGTCCATCTGGCGAAAAGTCGTAAGCATTATAAGGACAAGCAGATGATGATGGTGGTGGGATGACATTAGGCTACATGATGTTGACCCTGGGAATCACTGACAGTAGGATCTGGCTTTTTGCTAGTTTTCTGGTAACAAAAAAAATATATATATATTATATATATATATATTATATATATATATATATATATTATATATATAATATATATATATTATATATATCGGAGATGGCTTTTTGTCTGTCCGTCCGCCTCAGGAGTTGGCCATCCACCCTCCAATTATCAGACATGCCAAAATTGCAGCCCTCTATTCTCAGTAGTTGTTATTTTATTTAAGGTCAAAGTTAGCCATGTTCGTGCGTCTGGCATCGCTATAGGGGCTAACAACACAGGCCATAGCCGGTATGTGGCCGAAAGTTTCTTGGGCCGTGGCTGCGAGTTTCATACAGCAGTTTTCATACAGAAAACTCGGTTGCGGAGAAGACGCTTCGGCTCATTTTTTCACTTTTATTTCTAGGACGAATTTTGTGTTTGGGATTTCTTGCTCGTGCCATTTTATTTCATCAAATATACTAAGTGGAGAGGTTTCAGTGTCACTGTAAAACTACGTTCCTTCTTGGGATCTTAGCACCTGATGTACTACACCTTTACATGTGTGTCAGCACAAGCTCTTTTGCCCAACATTTCAGGTGTGTCTTCTGTTTTTTTTTTTTTTTTTTTCTCAAGTAGGTTTTTTCTCTTTTTTGCAAGCGTTGTGTTTGAGACTTAACAATAATAAGCCAAGGTTTATAGGTGGATATTTTTTCTTTACTTTTTCGTGTATATGATATTATGTGCTGATGTAATGTGTACTGATGTTTGTATTTTTTTTGTCATTATGGGCCTTGTACTTACAGAAAAAAGAAGAGATAGCTATCTACTCTGTATTTTTTTGTATTGTATCTTTTTTGGGACAAGTTTGTACTTATATTTTGTATATCTTGTTCAATAAAAATAAACTAAACTAACTGATCACGTTGCTCCACTGTTTCATATCTCGTCTCTTACACCGACCCTTTGGAAACCATTGAAATCATATAAGGCGTCCTTCCAAAGATCACTCCAACATGCTTTCCATTCCAGGCTCTACTTTATTATCCATGGCTCATTTGATGAAAGTTATTGCATCGGCAATGGTCAGTTATAGTCAGCAGTCCATGAATTCGCCGTCAGGGTCAGCATCAATCACTGCTCGAAGGATATTGAATACCTGCTGTGTGTATGAGGCGTTGATTTACATAATGATACCCTGGTCGAGTGGCTGGAGCAGTGAGGTCGCGTTCGGTGGTAAAGTACCACCTGAACATTACATTTTCGGCAATGATTGATCGTCAGTGACCAGCAATAGTTATCTGTTACTGATAACAAAATTAATTGGTAACCCTTCTTTCTCCAAGTAGTTGTCCATTCCACCATTGAAGTATTGACGGAGCCATTCAGTAAATAACCCCCTCATAACCCATACTTTGTGGTTGTGTTGCCTGGAAACGAAAAAAAAAAAATCTTGTTTTTGTTTTTGGGGACGTATTTTCCATCTTTTGAGACTCGTCCCAATTATGAGGAGCCTATCGGGGAAAAGATACAAATACCCATCTCTTTCCTAATCTTTAATAGCCCTTCTCTCTATAGGTTATTTTGAAGCTTCTTGCCTGTAGGGATTCAGCTTTAACTGTAAAAGAAAAAGTAAAAACTATTTTAAACATGTGGGGTGGGGGCCAGGTCTACCCCGTCACAAAATATGCATTTTTCTGAAATAAGTAATATGATTCTGTAATTTGAAGCCCATTAAAGATGTATTGCAGAATTATTGTATTTATGTGATATTGTGTATGAAACACACCACAAGCGAGCAGACCATATGTATGGATATCTATCTGACTATCAAAAAAAAAAAAATTTCTCTCTCTCTCTCTCTCTCTCTCTCTCTCTCTCTCTCGCGAAGCGCGCGCATATATTACAATTTTTTGTGATTCTAAGCAGCTTATCAGCGTTGTATTTCAACATTATTGTTATATATGTGTATGGTGTCAGGACAATTTATACAGCATAACAACGTATCACAATGACTGGAATTTACTTAATTGTAGAAATGATCGTATACAATCAAGTGAATGTCTGTCATTCTGACTGGGCTAGAAATGTTTATGGGTCTTCTCTCTTTCTGTCATATACAACTATACAACTGATGATGTAAGATATTTGCTATCTCTCTCTCTCTCTCTCTCTGATGTTATAATTGTAAATATAATTAAGATATTTTCCAATTTCGATACAAATAAAGCCAATGAAAGCTAACGAAGCGCAGTGGTCAATAGAGACCCGATGACTCGTGAATATCCATAACATTTTACAAATGTTGGAGCTATGTGTTTATTATGTTGGTAGTCAATAAAACTCTTACGATTAGACATTTTTTTATGAGGCAAAGACTACTGATATGTATGGTCCCCGATATCCAACACTGCAGCTTTCAGTAGACTGAAGTCTAATGGAAAACGTATGTGGATTATAACTGTCGAGTCTAGTTGGTTACATAAAGAAAAGATGGCCGCTGTGTATTGTTACTTTATCTTATGGTTACTTACAACTATAAAGTATTTTTATGGTATCTGTTTGATGTTAAATACTTTGGAAATTACAATGTGATATATTACGTTGCATGGCTTTGTATTTTTAGAGTGGAACTCTGTTATAAGACACCACAGTTGTTTATATTTACTTCCGAGGGTAGGTTCGTTACTTATCATCGAAAACTGTTGATTTTAGCCCAAAGATTAAACTTGTACATTTACCTTTTTGTCCCATAAGACGACCCATGCGTGTCTATGACATTGATATAGGAAGAAATGCTCGTTTTCCATGCCAGCAACTACAGTAGGTTCGATTCGGTATCTGTTTTTCCTAAACAGTCGTGCCTCGTTTGTCTTCACAGTGAAAAGTAGCCTCCTGTATCAAAAGATTTCTTCGAGAGCAGATGCAGCCTTTCCAGTAATTTTTATAATGAACAAAATTTGCTTGTTTCAGAACCTGTACAGACGTGTCTCACGAATTGTAAATTACTTGGTGTCCCATTCCGCGTCTTGCGTTTTTCAAAGGTCCTCTTAAGGAAAAAGGCTAACACCCAAAAGGTGGGCAGAAATCCAGTTTCTATGACTCTCTCTCTCTCTCTCTCTCTCTCTCACTAAAACTCCTGAAAATCTTTGTATAGTAATATATATAAAGATTTTCATCACTTATAGAGGAGTGATTGTTTTATACTAAGCATGCAATATTATTTAATATCCAATTCACTATACATCGGGAATAACGTACACCTAAAAAGAATTATAATTGATAAGTGCATCGTCATTCTGAGGATTCGAACTATTGCCGCGTTTAGAAACAACGGTAGACAGTGACTTTGACCATTGGGCCGTGCACTTATCAATTATGATTTTCCTTGGGTGCAAGTTATCCCCGAGGTTTAGTGAATCGAATATTAAACTGTATTTGTGGCTTTGTATATATATATATATATATATTTAAATTAATATATATATATATATATATATATTAACTAAATATATTAATAATATATATATATATTTTTATTATATTATAATTTATAATATAATATATATGTGTGTGTGTGTGTGTGTGTGTGTGTGTGTGTGTGTGTGCAAACAGTATAGACACGTAAACACACTGCAATATGATGTACAAAGTGTGCACTCATATCACCATATCTCATAATACACCATTATATTTCATATATATATACATATATATATATATATATATATATATATATTATATATATATATATAATGTATATAAGATTAATTCTCGCTGGTGGATCTGTATCTGGAAACTTTTTTTTTTGATGTTTAGGCCGGTTGAAAATAAAATTATGTTTGAGGCGTCAAGAGTGAGAAAGTCTCCACACACACACACACACACACACACACATATATATATTTTATAATAATTATAATTTTTATTATAATATTATATATATTATATAATATTTATATATTTACTTCCTTACTTACTTCTTGTTTCCGGGGCTTCTGTTTAGAGGATCCTTTGGTGTAATCATTTCTTAGCATTTCTATTATTGAAACATCCTTGAGAAAAAATCAGCCAATATAAAGATAAGAACATTAACACCCGTCCCTTCCACATGGGTTGTGGTGATCTTTCCATGAATGTGTTTATTCACATTAAAGGTAAAGGTAAAGCTTACTGTAAAGGTTACTGTTACTTGCCTCATTTTGTTTTAACTTAAGAGTTTTCAAGTAAGACGGAGGTAGCTTTTATCCAGGTGTATTGCACGATGTAATATTTTTTTTCTTCGTCTGCTTCTGAGAGAGAGAGAGAGAGAAGAGAGAGAGAGAGAGAGAGAGAGAGAGAGAGAGAGGAGAGAGGAGAGCCATTTTCCGTGACGTCTTTATCTATACTAACTTTTTGTCAGTAGAGCAGCTTTATTGCTTAGGAATTAACGGGAAATTATTAATGAAGATGAAGCGTCTTAGTGGACGACCCGACGTTAATCGTTGCGTGTCCATTCAGCTTCGAGGCTGGAATTACTTCCAGTAAAGTTGACCGTTAGTGTATATGGAAGATTAATTTGATCTTTTTCTCTCTAAAAGCTGCGGCCAGTCGAGATATATATATGTCTTGGCTGCCTCTCAAAAACAGTTGGAGAGGAGAGAGAGAGAGAGAGAGAGAGAGAGAGAGAGAGAGAGAGAGAGAGAAGAGAGGGTTCTGTTGGGAGTTAGGATCAATTTTCTTTTTCGAGAGAGGAGGAGGATACTAACTCGCGAGGAATCTTTTATCTTGTATTTTTTTTTTTTCTATCCCATTTCTAAAGTATGGCATGAAAAAGTCATGCAGTATTTTCATCATCATTTTGGTGGATTTTGTGCGAGAGATCTAAATGTGCTTTTCAATTTTATTTTTTTATTTATTTTTTTCTAACAATCGCTGATACATTCTTTATAGCAAAGTTAGTAGAGATTCTGCAAAGATAGGAATGAATGCAAAGAAGGATAGGAGGAGGAGAAGGAAGAAAGTGTGAGTCTGGTAATTAGAAAATAAATACGGACACTTTCGGTATAAAAAGTCTTTGGAGAAATCAGGATGAGTCTGAGATCAGTCAACCTGTACCTGTCACGAGAAGATTGATAAAAGGCCAAGAATGAGTAGTTGATGTTGTGTTGATGCTGGAAAGGGAGAGAAAAAAAATATTCGGTACCTTGGGAAGTTGTATGGAAATGCTGTAAGGATTAGGGTGTGAATGGAAGCATTACAACGGAATGGAGTGAAAGAAATATAGTGGAATAGTAAACCATGGATAACGGGAAAAGCGAAGGAGAAAGGGGGGACGAATTAGGAGGGAAAGTGAGAAAGAAAGAAAAATTACTGGTAAATAAGTTGAACCACTGTAAATATTTGTTGTTAGGGCAGTGATTAATGACACTGATATAAATTTTTCATCTTTTGTGCTAAGCTATGGATAAATAGCCCTCCGTATTTGTGGAAACTTAAATTTCAGAGCTAAAGATGAAATTGTTTGATGTTTTCTTGTCTTTTGCGGAGCCGTACCAGATAACGATCTTGTTTAATCGGATGAAGAATATATCACCTTCGCTTGTATTGACTGGTTTTCACGGTTTTCATAATACTTATGCCTTTTATTTCAAAACGTGAAAAGAATTATGATGTAAGGTGAAAATCAAGAACTTTGGGAATTCTCGCATTGTATGCTTGGCTACCAGCTTATATATAGTAAAATTTTATCCCTTTCTGTGAAACTTCGTTATATATATATATATATATATATATATATATATATATATATATATATATATATATATATATATATGTATGTATATATGTGTATATATATATATATATATATATATATATATATATATATATATATATATATGTATATATATATATATATATATATATATATATATATATATATATATATATATATATATCTACATATCTATATATACTAGCCAACTCGAGACAAAACCAAAGAATTTAACGCTGCGTTAATTTTACTGAAAAATTGGCTTTGCGTTCATTGCCCACAAACCAAGCTCATCAATAGCACACCGAACCCCCATACACTGTAGTCCTTTCGGTTTGCCTATTATTCTCCTCCTCAAAAGAAAAATAAACAAGCAAAAAAAAAAATAAACTTCAATATCTCCGCATAGCCAAATCTTGTCAAAATACCCTAATCCTTCATTTCACCCATTCCAACTATTTCCCCCTGTTTCTTCGGGTCTTTACAGACCCCGTACTCTCACCCATGCGAAGCTTTGCATTCTGTGCAAATGGTCAATCTCAATAACCTTTTTACTCTCCGTTTTCCCGTTTTATTCAAAGACCCATAGTTCATTTCCGCATTGAGAAGTTGATACATCAATCCCATCATTCATTCCAACTTTTTCCTAAACACAACTTTTTCTGACTATCAAAACCTTTAGTATAGATCCTACTACCTTCCTTGCTTCATCTGTGGCATTATTCACCTCTTCTCTCATCCTATTATCATATGTGACGTTAAATCATAAATTCGTATATGGATCAAATGCTACCATACTGAACCATCTATACTAACATACTTTCTCCGTGCTTTTCATGCACCTGTTGACATCCACTTTCAACAGTCTATTCTCATACAAACTTTTGAACTCCCTGGAGCGTCTCTTCACTTATATCAGCCGATTCTGTATCACCTATGAACATCAGTTATCTACTCTCAATGTGTGACCCAATATCGTTTACTACAAATTTGCCAGTCTGCTGATATTTATGTAATTTCTCTCATAACTCCATAGAGGAACTCTACCTAGCCTGGTATACTCGTACATTCTCAAGTCTCTTGCACACTTGGTATCTGGTTTATACGCTTTCTTTATGGGTAAGCCCACAATGCTCATCCCCTTTCAAATCCTTCCTTTTGTGCCTTATTTATCAGTCAAAACTCTACTATACAACTCCCCCATAGTTATTACTGTAAATTATTTTCGATGACGCAAAGATACTGTTTTCCATATTACGCATTTATTTCGAATATCTCCCGTAC
>NC_087200.1:177654473-177656973 GCF_015104395.2 Macrobrachium nipponense | reverse complement strand
AGAAAGGAATTCATATAATTAGAGACTTTTTACTTTTCTGGAAGAGTTCCAAAATCAGGTTAATTTGATCCACAGCGTTTTCCTGCTCTTGTTATCTTTTTCACACTTCCACGTGTCTCATTTATTTTTTCCTTAATTTATTTATTTTTTATTTATTTATTTATTTATTTATTTTTTGTCAGAAATGGGAGAGACGGCGAGAGGGGTTTAGGTTTTCTCTCATCGTTTTATTATTACTATTAGTGGAGAAACAAATCCACAGTTATGTATATGTACATATATTTAAAGATGAATATATGTATGTATATATATATATATATATATATATATATATATATATATATATATATATATATATATATATATATATACATAACTGTGGATTTGTTTTTCCATTTCAAGACTTATGCTACTATGAATATTTTTAATTACTATCATTATTTTTGTTTTAAAACTGGAATTACGAATTCTGTTGTTTTGGAATCTATTACATCTGATAATAACGTTGAGAAATTTATGGACGCTTGTTTTTCCTATACCTGTATTTGTACATCTCGCTTTGATGAAAATAATGTTCGTACAGATGCTCATAACCTTGGAAGTATGTTATTGAGTTCCTTTAATTTAATATCATATACCACAATACCACAGATTTATATGAATATGGATAAAACGGGAAATTTCTCAGCCCAACCAACCACAATCGTTGTTATGTGAGACTGCTCGTACGCTTTAGAGAGGATTGCTAGATAGCACTTTTATAGGCTGTTGCCAGGGAGGTTTTGGAGAGGTATGCAAAACTTATTTGAGCGAGTGTACAATAAGCTAGAGATTTATGGGGACTGAATCCTTAACATGGTCTAAATTAGTTTTTTCATTTTTTACGACAGCAAATGCAAACTAATCTTTCGGGAAGTATAAGACACATTATTCTCGTTAATGTAAGTTAAGTAAATTTCTATCGATATATTTCAGAAAGTTTCGTTTAGCACCAGAGCTGTTCTTTATTCCATATTTACCACTGGCCCAAAAGCTAATTTTTTAACCCAATTGAATGCGGAGCTTACAGGCATAAATAATTTATGATTTCTAACGTAAAATTAATTATGTAATGAATAACCTCTTTGATTTACTTAAAAAATAACTAATTGTTTTGTAAGGATAGTTTTCGTTCCATTGATTGAGACTTCGGATCAAGCTCACCAACTTTTGAGGTAAATTACATGAGAGCATGTTTATAAATTATTGATACCATTCCTGTTTTCATTATTTACAATAAATCGGCAGTCAAGAACTTCAAACTTAAATCTAACTATTTCGCCCCACTGGCGGCGTCCCTTTCGTCCTCATAGGCAAACAATAATCTTTAGATAAATTTATAAATGCAGTAATTTTAGCAACAATTTCCTTCATTCAAATCAATACGAAGTTGATAAAAAAAACAGAGTAACGTGTATTTATAACACACTTTTCGCATGCGACTAATGTTTTTCCACACCCTAAAAAATTTAAAAAAATCATTAGTTAAATGACAAAGTGCCCGTGTGAGCTGATAAGTCTTCCTTGAGTCGTCTTAGCATCATATGAAAAGCTAACCGATTTTAATGTGTGCATTTAAGGAAAATGATTTCGGCAGTTGACAACTGTTACCAAAAGACTTCATGTGTGTCACACGTGCTAGATTTTCCATCATTGAAAATACGTATGTTTATAATTCTAAGGTTTATTATTCTAAGTTTTGCTATCATTCTTAGCTTCGTTTGATGGTAGTATGCCTACCTGACTGCCTATTTGTACACTGCTTTCTCTTTAACAGTAACTTTTGAACTATGAGTTTGTGACTTCATTAATGAAGCTCTCTCGTATAATAGTCAGGTTAGTGATATTCAATAAGACGTTTATGCTGAAAACAATTAACACGCATTTATCCTGACGAAGGGGTGTCATAAGAACTTGGTAAGGCAGATCGTTATGCCTAGATTTGCATGGAGAGGAGATCGTCCATCTGACTGTCTGGAAATGCCGTAGCAACTCTTCCTTCTTGATTGAAGACATTTCAGTCGCTACTTGACATATGAAGGATGATCGTCTGTCTGTCTGTCTGTCTGTCTATCGGTGTGTTTGACGTGCATATCTCGTCGTCACAAAGGCTGAAGGTATTCCACTCAAATTACGCACAAAAGTTCACCCGACTGCTCTCTAAGTTGGCTCTTGGTTTGAGTAATCAGAATGGTTATTATTTATGTGTTGTAACCCCCCATATATTGTTGTCATGTTCTCTTTATTCATTTCTAAGAAATTAAGCGGTGGTCAACTTTATTATTAGCATAAATTTTTATTTCATAGATTTACTGCTGAAAATCTGTGAGAAAAGAAAGTACAGTTCGTTGATTTTGCAATTACTGTTTCTTAAAGACTGTACCTTAAAGCTAAACAGAATTATGAATAAAAAATAGTAACTTCTTACAAAGGTTGAGCTCTGTTGAACTCAGTTCTACAG
>NC_087200.1:177636973-177644473 GCF_015104395.2 Macrobrachium nipponense | reverse complement strand
CCCATTGCAGCTTGGAAAATCACACACTTTAAAAAATATAACTTTCGCAGAGCTATCCCGGCATCTTGCCTTTTCTCCCGTACCTGTCTCCCTAGTTCTTGGCTAAACCATGCCATTAAGAATGGACATAGTTCGTACACGTACACATGAATTCACACTCTTCAGTAACTGGTCGCAGCCAGTTTTCAAAGGCACCTTGAACAATAGCCTCTCGAACTTACATACCCACAGGACGAACATTGACCTGCTAGGTAAGCATCTTAGTGACACACCATCCCAGAAAAGAGATATCATCTTTCTTAAGCTGTCGCTCGGACTCTGTCTCCATGGGAAGTTAAAAATGATAAGTCTGCACATTTCCCCTTATAACATATGTATATATATATATATATATATATCATATATTATACTATCTCTATATATATATGGAATGTATGTATGTTGTATGTATGTATGTATGTATGTATGACTGAATCAGGAAATTTTTTGGAACGTGATAAATCCATAAATAAAGGTAAATCCACGAATTTATTTTTCCTTCGTGGCTTATACCTTTATATATATATATATATATATATATATATATATATATATATATATATATATATATATATATATACATATATATATATATATATATATATATATATATATATATATATATTTATGTATACGTATATAGAGAGTGTGTGTAAGTTTACTCCTGTATTCCATGATATACATTCAATATACTTTATCCTCATGATTTACTTATGCATGACCGGAAACTTAGCCCACTACTTCGGAGGCAGAGAACAGAGGATTGCTGAGCTCCGGCCCCTGTTGTGGACAGCCCTCTGGATGGTAATTTTGAGAAGAGATTGCTGGCAGTGCATCAAGGTATATGACGGCAATTTGCGCCAAGTTCGGCTTCTCTTTGCTAATCCGGATACAACACGTCCTTTGATACCGGAGGGGAAATAAGGATTTCATTTTCCAATGTGTATATGTATGTGCGCATATATTTGATATGAATGTACGGATGATTTTTTCTGTATGCATGTGTGAATATATGGAGTGACTATAACGTACAGTTTTTTTTTTTTTTTTTTTTTTTTTACACGGGTCTCATTGCTTATTCCCTATGAGGGTGTGGAGTGTGGCAGTGACTGGTTTCTTGATTTTCTCTGAAGTCACCTCATCCAAGTAATAATAATAATAATAATAATAATAATAATAATAATAATAATAATAATAATAATAATAATAACCTTTCATAAATGGCGGGAAGAATTTGCAAACGTTTAATAATCATAAAATCCAGAAATGATTATAAAAGAAAAATTAAAAAAACTAATAAAATATGTTTCGAGGACATGAATATGCTATGAAGAGGTAGGCCCACATCCAAATATCGGAGCGTTGCCGCAATTCCAGATCTTTGTAAAAAAAAGAAAAAAAACGTACATTTCTGGGTAAATTAACAGGCACTCTGACATGTCAAGTTAACAAAAAAGGAAAGTGTCAAGTGAGGCAGTAATTGTTTAAAAATGAATAAAAAGCAAAATAATTTATTCAATTTTGGCGGAACTTGGTGTCACTGTCAAACCGAATTCTCTATTGGTTCCATGTTTTCTTATTCCTGTAATGTGTCTTTCAGGTTAGTAGTCCATATATCCAAAAATATTGAGACCTAATTGCCTGCCTTATTTCATATTTGATTTTATTTTTCATACCGTTATATCCCACCAACCTTTGCATGAAGAAAATAAGTGATTTATGATTTCTCTCTTGAATTCCGTCCTTTCTACTTTAATTATCATTTGCTGTTATTTATTTATATGGGCGTTGTCTTAGTATCCAAGGGCATTTGACGCAGAGTAAGTATAGTAAGTATACTGCTGGTGATTAAGAAGAAAACATAATCTCATTTTGAGTCTCTGATGCTGTAAATCCACCCAATGATTTTTAAGCTATTGCTCTTGTGCAAGTATGTAGTATGTACGAAGACAACTTGTATGAATCCTTTAACTTTATGTATGTATATATATATATATATATATATATATATATATATATATATATATATATATATACGTATATACGTATATACGTGTGTGTGTGTGTGTGTGTGTGTGTGTGTGTGTGTGTGTGTGTGTGTGTGTGAAATCTACTGGTCTCAAGGCTTTGTAGTGACAAGTGTATCCAAAAAATGAGCAAAGAATTTGAGAAGATAAGAGGGCATTGTGGCTATTACAAATACAAATGTATATTATATATATATATATATATATATATATATATATATATATATATATATATATATATATATATATATATATATATATATATATATATATATATACGATAATAACGTAACTAAATCTTGCTCTGAAGGCTGTCTGTATTGGAGTTCTGTTTTGGGAGGCTTCTGTTTTTCGGAGCTCCTCGTTGTAATTGAGATGGAAGCTTTTAACTTTTTTACATCTATTTTTTTCCATTTATCATTTATTAACTGTTGTTGACAAAACCCCCAACTTCTACCACAAGTTTCGACCTTCCGTTTTCTTATGTATTATTTTGGATCGTTAATTGTGTTGGATTCGCTTTATTTTTTTCCTACACATATTCCCAGCTGTTCTGCCAAGGGATATTCACTATGCCATTCATTAAGATCATATTTTTGCACACAACCAGTCACGGTGTTTTAATTGGTACATTGTTTAAGACTATAGTATTTCTGCTACGTTCTGCAAAAGTATCATCACTCAGATTTGATGGGATTTTGAGCTAAATCGTTAATAGTTTAATATTGCGATCGTTGAGTCACAGTTTATAGGTGAGCGACAAATATTTTACCGTTATGTTAACGATAGGAGTGTTAGTACTGTTTTCACCGTTGAATGCCCCGTTTTTCCTCTATGAATAACTTCTTAAAATAACAGACAAAATACTGCCTCATTCGTCCTTAAACATTTCAACTGGTGCTACAGGAATGGAATACAGTACTGGTAATATCCGGCAAATGAACTGCCGTGTCTGTCTCACTCGTAATGCAGTCTACCTCTTCCCTCCTGCCATGATGATCCTTTGGTATTACTCTTATAAAAGTATAAAAATCAACAAATCCATTCTTCCACTTACCATTCTTAACGTGCTTCATCTTCCTGGACTCTGTTTATTTTCTCAAGATTAACTTCGAGTTTTTGCGTGCCAAGGGTTTGCGTATATGTTTGAAAGTATTTGCGTTCTCTGTTTAAGCTAATACAATTTTATAAATTTTAATCCTACAACTTACCATAAGCCTTTTCCTCTTTGGAGTAGTGGTTTCGCAACAATTTGTTTTTTGATAAGGCTACTGGTCCCACGCACTTTTCTTTCTAATTTATATATATATATATATATATATATATATATATATATATATATATATATATATATATATATATATATATATATATATATATATATATATATATATATATATATATATACTTTATACATAAATACGCACACATATATATGTGTATATATATGGTAAGTATATTTATGCGTATAGTCAATTTCCACCAGATAATAATGTAACTGTAAAGACCGCATTGCCCTTTTACCTACTTCATTTCTTCCATTTTGATACTCTTGTCACTAAAAAGCCTAAGATTTAATGGCGACGTTCTGATGGCCGAGAATAGATGTATACCATTCTTTATGGTCAAGTGGTTAACATTACCTCGTTCAGATATTCAGGACGGCGGGTTTGAATCCTGATGGTGGGTAAAAACATATTCATTTGGTTTTTAAGCCTTGTAGGGACAATCGAATTTAAAGTATGAAGAAAGCACAGACATTATATATATATATATATATATATATATATATATATATATATATATATATATTATATATATATAGTTTATAAGTCATATAATACATACTGTGTGAGCTACTGTCAACTATATAACGTCATCAATAACGACGGTTAAAAGTCAACAGAAAGCAAACAATGTTCGCTGTAATAATGATGGCGATCGCATGCTTATTACATTACATTTGATTCGGTGCTTTTCCATTAGCGTTTGCAGAGGTTAATGGATCGCTATCACTTACGGCCCAATATATAATCCTTTATTAAAGTGCAACACCTTCCCCGATGAACACTGTTCATTTAAAGGCACCTACGTCTATCTAGATCTGGCCTAGTGTCCACTAAGTTGTATAATGCGTCGAGGATACTACATCAAACTCTCACCTTCTCACCTGATACTGATAATGAAAATCTATTCTTGCTCTCCTTGTCAGTCGCTTCCCCTTCCTTTGCCGTTCCTTCTTTTCTACTCTATTTGACCCAAACTGAGAATAACAGTACATTTTCTCGTCAATCACATTAATGCAAGATAATGACACGCCGTAGAGAAAGTGGCCTCGCGAAGGAGGCGTTTGGTTAAGTGGGTTTGCAGGTTGTTTGTCAGAAGGAATTTAGGTGTTTGTGCTCGTGTTTTGGGGGACTGGGTTGGCTGGGGATGAGCGAGGGTTACCCCATGGAGTGTGGGAGGGGCTGGGGAGGGTACTGATAATGAATTGAAGGTCATGAATATTCCATTCTAGGTTGTTATTGTCATTTACATGCGCCAGCTACTGGATTTGTTGTTTTGTTGTTATTATTGTTGTTGTTGTTTTGCCTGCAACGTTCGTTATTTATCGCCGTAGTTGTGTTGATACTTCAATTGTTTCCTTTCCCTTGTTCTTACGTTCTCTCTTTATCCAGCTGAACTATGCTTAGCCAATTAATGCTACTTCCTTTGAACGATGTCATTAGTTTATTTCTGGTTTCTTATTACTGACGCCTAGCCTTTTTTTTTTTTTTAGCAAGTTTTAAGACATCGTTTTCAAAATTTACAATTATTAGTTACAAACTCCGCGTAGTCACATTTATTTATATTTTCCTTAATTTTTGTAGGTACGATGTTTTGCCGTCATCTTGTTACGAAAAATTAACATAATTTCGTCTACAAAGGCTGTTATAATTATAATGGTGATCAGTATTAATCGTATTAACGCCATGACATTTCAGCCTGCGTTCTCTTTATAATACGAGGAAATCGTCCAATCATATGGAGTACTGCCTTTCCCTGAAGAGAATTACTCAATGAGGTTTTCCTTAGAATTGTTTGTGTTGCCGAAGGGCAAATTAATATTGACTCATTAGTGCATTCCCCTGTCTGGAGGGATCGCGTTAATTGCACAGAAATCGCGTGTGTTGCCTTTCGACTTTTACTCTTCTTTTTCTCTGATTCTTAATCTCTTGAAGCACATTCCATTAGCGGTCTTTTCCCTAGTGAGTTAATAATGATTTTTCTGGATGATAATAAAATTTTCGGTATATTTAACGAGTAAAGTATTTATACGTAGGTTGTCTTGGTAGTTCCTCATCATTGTAACTTGGTCAGCTTATAGATAAAAACTATATTTTAAAAAAAATATAGAGATGTAGTTTTGCTCTGTGAAGTTTCATTTTTGGAATATTTAAATAAACTAGCTACCAAATATGACTCATCAGTCACGGAAGCGGCATCATGAACTTTCACTGAGTGTAAACCGAGAGAGATTTCACCAGAATAGAGCAACTGAACTGAAAGCTTTGTAGAAAGAATCTAATCCATCTAAGTTTCGGGGTGACCAGTTGTTGAATACCTTTATGAAGTCAGTTATGCCACAGTCAGTGCACATGGATATTCTTCAACGAGAAGAGAAAGGGAAGACTGCACATTGTTCCTTTATCGGGGAAGGTTACATGGGCCAGTTAGCTTATGGGAGAACATGCTAAAACAGCAGCTCAAAAGTTGGAAGTCTGCAGCTAAACCAGTTAATCAGAGATATATTATCACTGAGCTGAAAGAAAATCGCTCTTTGTTTGCTAGAATGACTATAGCTGCAAGAACAAGTCCAGATATTGACATTAAGGAAGCAGTAGGAAATTATGAGTTTTCAAGCATTTCAAGGGCTTTGCTTGCCTCTAATCGCCTCCTCCTCCCATGCAATGATAAAGGCAAACTCTTACAAATATCAGAGACTTTTCCTGAGAAAGTGCAAGTTGTGGTGTAGGAATCAGCAGAAAGAAGGTACCACACAAGCTGTGGCTGACGAGCTAATTGAATTAGAAGCCAGAAAGAAACTGGCAGCCACAGAAAGACATATGAAAAGCTGCAGGGACTTTGCTGGATTATACATTGAAAGTCTTGAGGAAAGATCTTCCACCTATGATGCCATACATCTTGTTTGATCATTATGATGTTGACATCTCACTCACGCTAGCTACCAGAGGTAGCAACGTGCCTTGGCTTTAAGGCCCATCTATGAAGGTCTTGGTCCCGATTTTGCTGCAGCTCTCCCTTGGTTTCACTGCTTTACTAGTTGTGACACCACTGGGAGATTGGCAGGTAAAGGGAAAGAAACAACATGTTGGCAAGCATTCGAGAGGGCTTCTACACGATGTCAGCTTGGGAAAATAGACCGACCAATAGATGATACCAGGGCAGGACTTGAAGAGTATGTGTGCAGATTATATCAGCCTAAGTCTTAAATCAAAGACGTGAAGAATCTTCGATGAAAAATATTCAGGAAATCCCAAGCATAAGCAGAAACGTTTCCTCCAACTAAGGCAATTGTGGAACAAGCAATTTTGCGTTCTCATTACCAAGCGATGGTCCAAACAGTTTTCTTTTTGTAGTAATGAGCAAGAATGTGATTGTTTCTTGTAGTGGTTGTGGAATAAGGATATACATAGCACCTTTTCTGTTACATTTGTCATAATTCATCTGAGATCATTCAAAACTTGTATTATGATTATGGTGTGTTCTTTATGTATGTCTTGATTATAGGGATGGAAACTGTAGTCACACATGAGGTCTGAATGCTCGTTATGATGTATTTCTCTGTTAATTTGGTATAAAAGCTTAATTTTTTAAGCCTTTTTTGTGTCTAGTCTAGGTTCCTGTGTTTTTGTATACTGTACTGAGTATTTTGAGGTACTATGTTGCAATGTTATCTTTTTAAATAAACCAGTATACTTTTGATTTTTTACCTCAAAAATGGACGAAACCGCTTAGGGAACATTGACACCATATTATTTGTAAAGTTTAATGCCTAAGGAACACAAAACAGTAGGGTGTCTATTTTTTTACAACGAAAAAATACTCACTGACATGCTCCCACACTATTAGGAAATCTTGGAAGTGTTCTGCTGATATGCTACTTGATATCTGGTCACTGATTTTATTCAGAAGACGTCATTCTCTGCATGGTGAGAGTCCTTTTCATTTATCTTCTTTTTTTTCGCAAGAAAGGGGCAATGGGACGGGCCATATGCCAGTCTTTTCAAGTGCAGGTCTAAAAGAAAGAAAAAAAATTAGGATAGAAGGAAAGAAGAGTTTGGCCTGAACCAAAAAGAAATCTTGGAAAACAGATGGAAAATAGTTCCACAGGATGTAGTGAAAAAGAAAATAGAAGTTCATTTTGTGGCTT
>NC_087200.1:177614473-177631973 GCF_015104395.2 Macrobrachium nipponense | reverse complement strand
CAAATTGTTGATGTAAGCTGTGAATTAAGTACCAGGTGGGCGATCGAGTGTTGGGGATTGTAACTGGAAGTATAGAGAGAGAGAGAGAGGAGAGAGGCAGCGAGAGAGAGAGAGAGAGAGAGAGAGAGAGAGGAAAATAATCTTGGTGATTAAATCCCCATACCAGGGTGAAAGAAAATTAAAAAAAAGGAAGGGTCTCGACTTGATAATCCTCACACCTTTCCATCCTTTACCTAAACACCCCCCCCCCCACACACACACACACACACACACACACACACACAGCATGGAATCATCCCTCCATTTTTGGATATCTTTCCTAACGCGTCTTACACTTGTTTTGTTTTCAGTGTCTATTTTAACTCGCACATCGTTTTAGCTTGAATTGTCTTTTCTCTGTGTGCGTATACATAATGTATACACACGCATGTGTGTTTGTTTATTTTTTTTATTATTATTCTTTCTACCATTTCCTATGCTTGTTAAAATGTCCAATGTCTTTTCAAGAACAGAAAATACAGACTGCATCAAGTTATCTTACATCACCTCTGTTGCTACAGTTTATTTATTTATTTATTATTTTCTTAATGAAAATATGTTTGTGATATCAGACACATTATTATTATTATTATTGATTTTTTTTTTTTTTTTTTTTTTTTTTTTTTTGCTCTATCACAGTTCTCCAATTCGACTGGGTGTATTTATAGTGTGGGGTTCCGGGTTTGTATCCTGCCTCCCTTAGGAGTCCATCATCTTTTCTTTCTTACTATGTTGGACGCCGATTTCTCAGGAATCACACTCTTCTGCATGAGTCCTGAGCCACTTCAGCGTCTAGTTTTTCTAGATTCCTTTTCAGGGATCTCGGGATCGTGCCTAGTGCTCCTATGATTATGGGTACAATTCCACTGGCATATCCCATATCCTTCTTATTTCTATTTTCAGATCTTGATACTTATCCATTTTTCCCTCTCTTTCTCTTCAACTCTGGTGTCCCATGGTATTGCGACATCAATGAGTGATACTTTCTTTTTGACTTTGTCAATCAACATCACGTCTGGTCTATTTGCACGTATCACCCTATCTGTTCTGATACCATAGTCCCAGAGGATCTTTACCTGATCTTTTTCTATCACTCCCTCAGGTTGGTGCTCGTAGCTCTTATTACTACAAGGTAGCTGATGTTTCTTGCACAGGCTCCAGTGGAGGGCTTTTGCCACTGAATCATGCCTCTTTTTGTACTGGTTCT
This sequence comes from Macrobrachium nipponense, assembly GCF_015104395.2. Classification (NCBI taxonomy): domain Eukaryota; kingdom Metazoa; phylum Arthropoda; class Malacostraca; order Decapoda; family Palaemonidae; genus Macrobrachium; species Macrobrachium nipponense. The sequence goes on along the minus strand of NC_087200.1, from coordinate 177,630,727 downwards.
GTGCAAGTGCCGGGCATTCGCTTGCTATGTGGTTTATAGTTTCATTTTTCGTATTGCACTTCCTACATATGGGAGAGATGTTATTTCCGTCTATCGTTCTTTGAACATATCTGGTTCTTAGGGCCTGATCTTGTGCCGCTGTTATCATTCCTTCAGTTTTCTTCTTTAGCTCTCCCCTCTGTAGCCATTGCCATGTGTCATCGCTGGCTAGTTCTTTAGTCTGTCTCATGTATTGTCCGTGCATTGGTTTGTTGTGCCAGTCCTCTGTTCTGTTTGTCATTCTCCTGTCTCTGTATATTTCTGGGTCTTCGTCTACTTTTATTAGTCCTTCTTCCCATCTTCTGATTTTCCACTCATATTATTATTTTAATTGTTAGTTGTTGGACGTGTTCCAATTAGCAGAATTACTGAATTGGCTCATTCGAGTTTACTTACCAGAGAAAAGACCTTGTAATTATATATTTTTTATACCATTCTGAATGTTGGACTAGATGTGGGTAGGGATATTCGTGAACATAATGTTTTGAAGAGTTAGCCAGTTATTCTACTTGAATTATTTACTGATTATAATGGAAATAATAACTGTTATTGATATTGCTACTTCCGGTAATAGTATTAGAATCAGTGCTGTATTTTTTTGCTCCCTACAACAACAACATTAAGGAGAAGCAAAATAGTTCATGGAGACAGTTAGTAACTAGAGGCTTCATACTTTCGTCGTGTCTTTTTCGATTAATTTTTCCCAAGAGAAGGGGATTCCTTCCAAATGGATTGTGACCGTAGAGGGAAGCCGCTCTCTACCTGTGTTCTCGTTAAGAATCGATTTTTAAAAGCCTTTGTTGCAAAGTAAAATTCCTTGTCGTCGCTTTGTTGCGTTTCTCTGCTTTGTTCTAGATTCAGCCAATTTTACTTTTTCCTGGTCCATAGACACGCATACAAAAAAAAAAAAAAATAATTTTTTGTTTCCTTCCCAGCAGCTCTTATATTTATTTCCGACCTTCCATCGTCTTTGGTGTTTTTCGCAGCTGGTGTTTTTGTCAGTTTAGATTTGAGAGCGTTTTGGCGGAGACAGAGGGATTGGAGGCTTTTGAAGGTATTTGAACATCCTTTTTGTAATGCTTTGATGTGTCAGAAATTTGTTCTGAGGAGAAAGCCCTTGATTGCTTTTTGATTAAACGTTTACCGCAATTGTTAGAATTCTTGCAACTGTCAGTGCTGCGTAAACTGTGTAGATATATATATATATAATATATATATATATATATATATATATATATATATATATATATATATATATATATATATATATATATATATAAACATAATATATTTATATAATTTATAATATATATTATATAGTATAAAAAAAAAAAAAAAAAAAAAATAAATATATAATAATATATGTTAATGTATATATATACGTGTGTATGTATAAAGCTATCCGGGTCTCTCTCTCTCTCTCTCTCTCTCTCTCTCTCTCTCTCTCCTCTCTCTCTTTAGGAAAAAATGACTAGGTATCTTTGGAAACAGATAAGAAGAAACGAGAAAAAAATAGGCCGAGCATTGATGGTGTTGGATAAAGGCGAGAGCAAATTCTCTCGCTCGAGTAAACAATTGCATACAAACAATGCAACTTCATTTTTTATCTGTCTTCTTTGAAACTTGAATGGTTCAAGTAAGGGTACAATGCTGGCCATCTTCCATTCTGCAAATAGAGGAAGAAGCAGAGGAAAGAGAGGAAGGGAGAAAAGAAATAAGAGAATGCACAATTTCCGAGAGCTTAAGGTGTGGTTCTTGTGTTGCTGGCGTCAAGGCGAAGGAAGGAAGGAAGAAGAAGAAGCAAGGAAGCAAGGAAGGAAGGAAGAAGGAAGGAAGGAAAAGGTTTTTGCTGACGATTCAGTTGCTGATTTTGAGTGATGAATTTTGAATTGCGGGTTTTCTTATCCGATGCATTTTCATTTCGTCAAACAAAATAATGAAAACACTTCATTACGTTAGAATAGAGTTTAGAAACTTTCAGTGACAAGGAACAGTATGATACCTAAACAATAAGCACAAAGTTTTTATCAAGCTAAACTTTGAAGTGTCTGCCTTCCGTTCTTGGCACGTAGTTGTTTGCATCATGTACGTTGTTCGCGAAAGAATCCCAACATGCCTGCAGACAATTTTGAAGAACTCTTTGTTTCCTATATAATATAGAATCGTATATATATATTATATATATATATAATATATATATATAATATATATATTATAAAATATTAATATTATACATTATAATATATATAATATATATAATATATTATATATAGAAAGAATATAACTATTTATAAAATTTATATATATATATTAATAATGCCTGTCATGATACAATATGAGGACCGTCTTTTATAAATATATATATAATATATAATATATATATATATTATTATAATATATTATATATATATAATATTATAATATGTCTATATAATACATATATATATATATATATATATATATATATATATTATATAATTATTATAATATAATTATATATATATATATATTATTATTATTAGTATATATAATTAATTTATGTATGTATATATGATATAATATATAATATATTAAATGATATATATATATATAATATATATATAATTATATTAATATATATATATAGATATATATATTATATAATAATATGCATACCTACAATGCGTGTTTACGTTTTGTGTTTGGTGTATGCAGATTAAGTAGGTTATGAATTAATGCTACATTACCTCGTGTACTGCATTAATTGCATGTATGACGAGTCCAAGCTTGAATGGCAGCGAGAGTGATTCATTCATTTACAGATTCATTCGTATCTGAGGATCATCAAAAGCATTTCATATCGCCAATTAAGCTAATTATCCACCATTGATGTGAAAAGTGTGCTCGTGTATTAGGCTATGGCTTGTGAATGAGAGACCAGTGGGTCTCTCTCTCTCTCTCTCTCTCTCTCTCTCTCTCTCTCTCTGATATATTTTAACATGAGGTCTAAAGCATTGTTTCAAGTCCTGTTATGTAATATGTTTTTTATTATACATTAATGAATAATTTGATGGCTTGAAGTAAGACTCGTGGGGTAGGGACTTCTCGCACAAGTCGAAATCACTAGAAATGTGTGGAAATTGCCTGGGAAACTTGAAAGATACAGAGGTACGAAACGTGCAGATTTTGAGTTATGAAAATATTGAAATTAAGATTAATGAACTTGTGCCTAGGCATTTTAGAATGAGTAACTAGATAGCTAGGTATTCAAGGAATTTAAGACACTAATAAGGTGAGGAAGTTTCTGCCAAGTGAAGAAGTTTTCGGAACTGGGAGGTGAAGCTGTAAAAGATCTGAAATATCAAAAACATACGGAGGGGAATGTTCTTAGTATTCTAGGGCGATGCATTGGGGAAATGAGGATGAGGAGGATGAACCTTTTTATATCAGAAGGGTGCTTTGGGATGGTGTGAGAAATATGGGGACGAGGAATCTTTCACTACTACTGCGTGAAGATTAATCAAGATTAGTGGGCTGTATAGAGGCTTATGTGAAAGAAGCCAGTGGTTCTTGTTGTAGGGCTTCACATTCTTAGCGGTGTGGTGTGACAATGGAGCAAGATCAAAAGGGAATATTGAGATATTGATTAAAGCTGAAGAAGGATAATGTGAAGTAGGCTGAAAATGTTGCCTTAAGGAATAGAGAGGATAGATAAGGAATGATAAAGAAAATAGGCAATAAGGATAAAAAAAAAAGATTATCAGAACATTAGAGACTCGATTGCATGAATTCGGCAGCGTTCTGATTAATTTTGGATTTCGGGAACCTAAATGTTGTTATAAGGAGATATAGTATTCGCTTCGAGAGATAAATTATATTTTAATACATAAATTAAATAAACATGCATATTGATTTATGTATTAAAGTTGTGTGGGATTACATATGAAGAATATAGATATATGTACACTTATGCGTTAGACCATTGAAGTTTTTGTGTTTAAGTCTACCAAATATGCTCCAAGTTTTTTCCAAGACGAATCTGAAAGCAACAGAAATAAGATATATCTTGTGCAGAACAAGAAAAGCTATACAAAGACTGATAAGAACATGATGTTTTAGGAAAGATGAATAAATTATCAACCTAAGGAAGAATGACAGCGTATAAATTATTTATACTAAGGATATATGTAAGTTCTTAGGGATTAAAATTAAATCATAGAAAAAAATAGGATTATGACGTTCTCGTAAGGGGATTAATGATTTTGTCATGAATAAAATTATTACTTGCTTAGAGGATAATCTTCCATTTTATTATTTTGTCGAAAAATATATGCCAGATGAAAGATAGACTTAGATGAATGGACTTCCATATTTCTCTCTCTCTCTCTCTCTCTCTCTCTCTCTCTCTCTCTCTCTCTCTCTCTCTCTCCAGAAATTTATTTTTTCTTTATTTTTTTATTTGCATGAACATCAACGTTCCCATTATTGCGCCCTCTGTACTCATGCATTTCTTCCACATTCTTTCTCTCTCTCTCTCTCTCCTCTCTCTCTCTCTCTCTCTCTCTCTCTCTCTCTCAGCTTTTTTGCTGGCAATGGGTCCAGTTGGATGAAGGGTTGGCGGTGAATTGTAAATGTCTTCTATTTTTATGTCACAGTCTCATTTCCACTCATTGGTTTCTGCTGATGTCGCCCAAAAATCAAAAAGCAGCAAAGTTCCACCTTTTGGACTTTATCTTTCGTCTTGTAATATCTGTTTTTTTTACTTTTGAGAGAGAGAGAGAGAGAGAGAGAGAGAGAGAGAGAGAGAGAGAGAGAGAGAGAATGTGTTCTCTTATCCACGTTCCATCTCCACTGATTGATACCAGAAGATAAACTTACATAAAGGACAATGAGGCTTCAAAAATTTCGTGGTCTGGAGAGATGGGATGGGTTACTAAAACACAGTTCAGTGATCAGGAGGTACATCGTAACGTCACATAAGTGGCAGAAAGGAGAGAGAGAGAGAGAGAGAGAGAGAGAGAGAGAGAGAGAGATGGGGGAGGGAGGTGATTGACATAAAAATATAATTCGAATAATGCGTTGCAGTTGATTGATACGTGGGATGGTAACACTTCTTCAGTATAGATTGAATGAAAAATATTTGCTCTCATAGGGGTTCCTACAAAACTAGGTAGAGTAACTACGGATAGCTAGAAAGATAAAACATTCTAATTCCAATTAGCTGTGTTCCATATACGCCTGTGATTAAAGAGAAAACTTTCATAGTAGTCATTTCGGACTATGTAAAAGTTCTTACGAGATTAAGTTTCCCATTAGAAAATTTACATATTTTGCTTTATGAATTTGTACTTATTTTCGAACAAACTGAATTCATAATGAACTCTACGGGAGACGAGAGGGCTGGCTGCAAGGAGCGGCGTCGGTGATAAAGGTTGGCTTTTTACAGGCATAGCGACAGACTTTGGTATTGCACTTGCTCCGTTACTGTATACATACATATGTATATTTACACAGACACAGACACACATATATGTATTATATATTTTGTGAGTGGGGATATAGTAGGTATTATTATATATAATATATATATTATACTATTATATATTATATATATAAATAAATATATATATTATATATTATTATATATGTGTGTGTGTGTGTGTGTGTGTGTGTGTGAAAGATAAAAGGCCCATAAAAACACCTTATTTGAACGTTGCAACCATATATTTCGAGCACTTCCTTCTGTGCAACGTTCAAATAGTGTTTTATTTGGGTTTTTTACCTTTATATTATACTGCTGTATTGTAGTAAAAAATACATTCTATATATATATATATATATATATATATATATATATATATTATATATAATATATATGTGTGTGTGTGTGTGTGTGTGTGTGTGTGTATATTAAAAGGCTAAAAAATATTATAAGAGAGGTGGCACTTTTATCTATGGTGCATCATTGTGACTGGAAATAATAAATAGAAGTCCACAATTATGTATATGTACAAGGGTGTATTTGTCACGACGCAAAGATAATTAAAAATGTGAGCAATCGACCATTTGCTCGACACTCCTCTTCAGCCAGTTCAGATGGAGGCCGCCGTGCAAACGGTCTAGAGCGCCCATTTTTAATCATTATTGTATCTTGATAATTACTGCCTTGTTCATATTCATAATTGTGGATTTTTATTTATTATATACTTTTATGTTTAAACAGAAGAAAGCCGAGTGACGAAGAAGAGCATTTTGGGGTCCAGGTAGAATTCCCGCCATATATAGAGGCGAGGTAGATAACGGAGTTAAACCAGTTAACAGATCTGTAAAATAAATAGATGAATAAAGAATGGTTCTCTTACATTTCAGAAATCATGGCTTTATCCCTGACATTACGATGAGAATCTATCGTCACCCTCAGGAAACTCCGTGGGTAGCTGACATAGGTCACAGGTCACTTTAATTTAGATGTCACACCTGAGCTCTCCAAAGGATTAAATCTTTCTTTAATTTTAAATATAGAGCCAAAAATTAAAGGATTTCATGGTTCTGACCTTTTTAGATATTCAGAATAAGATGGCCAATTTTTTGGCTTTTTCAACATTAAAAAAATGATAAATGTCACTGGTAAACTCGTAAAGAAAAGCAAATTTCGGACCAAAGATACCTCAAATCTTAGTATGACAACTGTATGCAAATTTGTGAGGGTGCTTCAAAAGAGTTTGGATGGCAAACAGGTATCAACGTAATAGGTGAGAAGACACGACGTTTCTCCGTGGATTGAGGTCCATCTTGAAGACAAACTAAATGCCCTGAGTAATAGGGTCAAGACCCATGACAGCATTCATTCATCCATAAGGACAAGTACGCTTCCATGCTGTACGGTTTAGTGATAAGACTATTATTAGCTCGAAGCCTTAGTTGAAACAGTAGATGGAAGCAGAAAGAGGAATTTTTTTTTTTTCATCTCCCGTTGCTCACTTCATTATTTCTTATCCTGATGCAGATTAATGTTATAAAATTGCTAAGGTTTGCTAATGCTGAGGTCATAACAGACAATAAGGTATGAATACGATCAAATATGCTTTCTTATTTTATTTCTAGTTTTATGAGGCTTGTACTCGACGGCATTAAAGGTGAATAAACGTGCTAAAGGATGGACCACTCTTCAAGTGCATGTCTGTCTACCCATTAAAAGGTCAATAGCACAGAAATTGATTCGATAAGATATTCATCCTCTGGTTAGCGAAGATCTATGGGGTTTCAATGATTAATGTCTCTGTCTTTTTGTCTGTCTGTCTCTCATTTTGACTACGATCATTATAATTCTCTCTCTCTCTCTCTCTCTCTCTCTCTCTCTCTCTCTCTCTCTCTCTCTCTCTCTCTTCGCTGCCACACAAGCTTCGTATCGCATGCTATAATTCCTGTTTTTATGACCAGAAGTTCAGAGAATTCCCAGAGACGTTATTACCTTTTTACAATGCCATCAAATAAATGGACATCCTATGCTTTAAAGGGAAAGAGTTTTTGTCAGGTTAACCGTTCCAAATCTTTGCCTTTTTTCTGTCATTGTTCTTGTGAACGATCTCTGGTCGGGCTACTTTGTTCGATTGGATATTTCCTTGTCCTTGAACAAAGGAGGAATCTGACGCTCTTGCTGTCGTTGTTCGTGAATTGTGCGCCATACTGACAGCTACAGACAATTTAAATTGTTTAGATATAAAAACACATCGATATCTTTGAATAAGTCATATGATATTCTTGAATAAGGTTTATTTTTATTTTGCTTAATGTTCAACGAGTTGATTAAAGGGAAGTAGTGACAACGAAGCTGGATTTTGGGTGCGACCTTCACGAAAGGAACCCACAAGCAGAAATTTGTTTCTCTAAAAGCCGTCTCCGGTTGAGTCAGTTGTCCGGTGAACTGTAACCTTGATCCAATAATTCTTCTAAGAGCTTTCTAGTTCTTCACTCACAAAGAATAAGAATGAATGTTTGGCTATTGTATATGGGAGTAGTGTCAACAGTACACATGCCTGGTGCACTGTAAGCATTATTATAAGTTGTTTGCAGCGTTCCTCTGGGCCCCTAGGTGCATGCATTTTTTTTTTTTTTTTTTTTTTTTTTTTTTTTTTTTTTTTTTTTTAGCCTTCAACTCCATTCCAGCTTCAATTCTTTAATCTTGGCCCCCATCATCTCTAACTATCGTGGGGTTTTACTCAGTTTCACCTATAGATCCTTGTACTTCATCTTATTTATTTTTTGGCTCTCTTCATATTACTGCCCAATCACGCCAACTCCTTTCCACTGTCTTAAGCACTGACTGGCAGAAAGTGTCGTCATAGCCTAAATTTTGTGATTTATTCCCAGGACTGTGCACCCTAGGTCCTGCAACGATTCTTCTTCAGATATAGATAATTATGATTGTTCATGTAGATAGTTCCCAATAACTCAGTTAAGTGCCATACGCAGCTTCGTTTTCTCTACGAGCGTTTTCGTAAGCATCTTTAGAAACGTCCCCCTGCCGGTGTGCTTTTATATATGTATATATATTATATATATATATATATAGATATATATATATATATATATATATATATATATATATATAATATATATATATCTATATATATCTATATATATATATATATATATATATATATATATATATATATATATATATATGATATATATATAGATATATATATATATATATATATATATATATATATATATATATATATATATATTAATTCTCCGCCAAAATGTTTTTCTAACTTTGTCTCGTAGACATAATTCAATTGCGTCATTAGATTTTATTCACTCAGATAAGTGTCATGTAATCTGTTTGCATTAGCTTTTGTTTAAGTTATTTTGAAACTGTTAAGTACATACGTTTAATTGGAACAGGAACCTGTCCAATCGATCGTTGTTCGAAATTTTATATAATTATAACGCCAGGACTTGTATACTATACGTTTGTACAGATTTACTGTGCACTTATTGACACGATAGTCTTCTACCTTATATTTATCTTCATACCTTTCTATTAATGGCTCCAGCACAACTCATCACTACAGCTGGGCCTGTGTACTACTTCCTTCTTAAAATTTTTACCTAAGTTTACCTTTTTTTCGCTAACAAGCAAATGTAACTTTTATAGATATACTATTCTAAATAGGAATCCTGGCCATACTTCCTTCATAAAACTAGTTTAAGCGTTGCGGTGATGATATGTCAACCTTGTATTGGCCTTGAATAATCCGGAACAAGCATCGATCGGATTACTGGTTCTTAGGAGCTGCAGTGTTGGTCTGCGCGGAAATTCGACTAATCGGTGCAAAATCAATAATTTTTTTTTTTTTTTTTTTGATAAAATGTTTTACATTCTTGGCAACGAGCTTGATGTAGGTTTGATGACAACAGGTCAGTATCGACCTTGGAACCTTGAATGAGACCACATTCGGGAGGACAAATATATCCTGAAGTACATAGAGTTTTGGAGCGTCATTCTCCCTCTGTAGTATGACGTTAAAACCCAACTAAGGTTTTCATCTCCATGCTGGAGATGGAGCATGACGCCTCGAAGCAGTATGTGGAGCATACTTTTTCTCTAAATTGTTTTTGAAGGTTTGCCTAACCCTAGATAAATAGATAATAGGCACCATTTAAACAGAGAGAGAGAGAGAGAGAGAGAGAGAGAGAGAGAGAGAGAAAGTAAAGGTCAATTTTTAAAGTATCAGGAGGATCTCCCTCCCTCCTTCCCTCCCTCCCTCCCTCCCTCCCTTGGCCTCGCCTCCGCAGCTAAGCATCCCCGAGAGACGAGAGAATGGAAAATGGGCATTGGTTATTGGGGGACGGGAGGGGATGGATTATACCTGGGTGTGCAGTTGTGCGGAATTGTGACTTTTGGAAAGAGTTTTCAGATAAATTGCTGATTTGCGTTACATATATTTGCGCAATGCCTGTAATATGTCATGCATAACTAATGAAATTACGCTGGTTTGTACTTTATATTTTCATGTCTGCCGAGTCCAATTGGAATTTTGTGTTTGTGTGAAAATTATTTGACTAATAAAATGGTGGCCGTATGTACCTTCCCCTCATAGACCCCAGCCCCACTACTACTGGACACAAACCCCGGTTCCCGCTTATCGTTAGTTTTCCCCGTCCCCTGCCCTTCGTTAGTCCCTGCCCTAGTATAGCTGCCTCTTTTACTCTTTTTTTCGTTGTTGTTTGGCTCATGCCCATTTTGCGTATACACATACATACATACATATATATTGTATACAAATATTTATATATATTATATATTTTATATATATATATATATATTATATATATAATATATATATATATATATATATAATATATATATATAGTATAATATATATATATATTTTATGTATTACATATATGTATGTATGTATGTGTATACGCAAAATGGGCATGAGCCAAACAACAACGAAAAAAAGAGTAAAAGAGGCAGCTATACTAGGGCAGGGACTAACGAAGCAGGGGACTGGGTGTCCTGGGTAGTGAGGCCGGGGCATGAGGGGGAAGGTACATACGGCCACCATTTTATTAGTCAAATAATTTTCACACAAACACAAAATTCCAATTGGACTCGGCAGACATGAAAATATAAAGTACAAACCAGCGTAATTTCATTAGTTATGCATGACATATTACAGGCATTGCGCAAATATATGTAACGCAAATCAGCAATTTATCTGAAAACTCTTTCCAAAAGTCACAATTCCGCACAACTGCACACCCAGGTATAATCCATCCCCTCCCGTCCCCCAATAACCAATGCCCATTTTCCATTCTCTCGTCTCTCGGGGATGCTTAGCTGCGGAGGCGAGGCCAAGGGAGGGAGGGAGGGAGGGAGGGAGATCCTCCTGATGCTTTAAAAATTGACCTTTACCTTCTCTCTCTCTCTCTCTCTCTCTCTCTCTCTCTCTCTCTCTCTCTATATATAGTATATATATATATATATATATATATATATATTATTACATCACCGTGACATTGCATAGACAAACATCACAGTACAAATGTTTAAGTACCAATTCGCGCTACTTTGGGAATATCAGCGAAGGGGAATTATAATGGTTTGGTACACAAGTGATCCGTACACTCGACACGACGAGCCAACCATTCTGTCACCAAGAGAGCTATTGAACGTCGACTGGAAGCCGTTGATTCGTACTATCGAGTGTTCGAGTCACTGAGATAAAACCCATTTACCACTTATAACCCCCCTTCGGTGATATTCCTGAAGTAGCGCGAATTATTATGATTAATTTTACGGTAATCAAAACAAAGGCTATGCTGCTCTCCCTCCGTCTTGACCAAGACCACAGGGGAGCTCCAAGTACTATAACTATGTTCTATGAGGTCATGGTCAAGTATACATACTGTATCTCCTGGTTCACGATTTCTCTCTTCTGTGGATTCAACCGGTAGGGGCTTTGCTTAATGGGTCGGGTTACCCCAATATCCACGTCATTACGAAGAACTTTTGCCCGACCGGGAGAATCCTTGAATAAATCTTGAGTTGAAGTTCAAGCTTCCAAAGAAGGTTTAGTTCCATCCTCCAAGCACATGCTACAAGAGCTAGTGATTTTTCGTCGCCCTTGGGGAGGCGCGAACTCACTACATCTGGGCGGCATTCCACGACGCTACCTACCACGCCAGCGGACCAGCTATTGGATATTAAGCGACATTTGTAGCTTTATATATATATATATATATATATATATATATATATATATATATATATATATATATATTATATAAAAAAAAAAAAAATATATATATATATATATATATATATATGTGTGTGTGTGTGTGTGTGTGTGTGTGTGTGTGTGTGTGTATAAGGAACATTTTTCATTTAATTAACACAATAGTATAGATCGGATCACAGAAGCTACCTTATACGGATACTCATTGTTAATGAATGTAAACCCGTCAAAAAGACAAGTTATGTTGCCCTATACTTTTACGGTGTATTTTTTTCTTTCGTGTGTGCAGTTTTTTTTTATTTTTTTTCTTTTTTTACATGCCATAAATATACTGTTTAATATTTTTCATTTATGTTTTTTTTTTATTCGTTTATTTCTTTATTGTATACCGTCACATTCTACGAACTGACATCATCAGAACCTTATTATAAGCTGGCCTTCATCTTACTGCTTTTAGATAATTCCATTTTACGAGGAAACTTTCCCAAGAAGCATCCAAATTTTTTCCTAAATTATTTTCATCGGTTTTCAGCCAATAGGATTAAGGTGGGAAGTTTTGAAGGAGAAAAGCTTAGCGGCCTGACTCTCCCACAGAATTTAAGTCTCTCCGAAAGAAATCAAGAGAAGCCTTACTTGATATTACGTGTGTCATGGTTTTTTGTCTATCTGTATATATATATATATATATATATATATATATATATATATATATATCTATATATTATATATATATATTGTCTCTTCTGATTGAATTACTTCTATCATGAAGCTCGCGAGCGCCCACGCACACACACATACGTATTAATATATTATATATTATTATATATATATATATATATATATATAATATATATATATTATAACTAATAATGTAATAATAATAATACCGGTTAATAGCTACGAAGGGAAAAATGAAAACATGGATTGGTTGTTGGGCCTTTTGACTTACCGTCTTTTACTCCACCGTCTTTTACTCCTCTAACTCAGCAACCACTCCGTGTTTCACTTTTCCATTCGTATATATATAATATATATATTATATATCTATATTCATATATATACGTTCTATAATTATATATATATATCCTATACATACCTTATAGTATATATATATATAGATTATTATATATATATATTTAACTATATATATATTATATATATATATATTATATAGTAAGATATACATATGGCTTTTTAGCTTTTGAATTGATGGCTTTGGCGGTTTCCCTTTTCGATTCTCAGCTCTTATTTTGCGATTAGAATCCAATGGCCCAATACCATTCTCCAATTGGTTTACCAGTTATATGTATATACAAACACACACAAACACGCAGACATATATTTCTGTGTTTGATTCTGTATGTTGATGTCATCACCACCACCTCCTACAGGACTCGAGGCTTTGGACCTCTGTGTAATTACTGTTGCTCACGTCTTTCACGTATTTTATCGTCCACAAATCTCCACTCATCTCCGATCTCCCTTCTTACAAGTCTCATCCAAGTAGGTCGTGGCTTTCCAACTTCTCTGGAGTTCACGGGAGCCCAGTTGACACTGTCACGTAATATTTTGTCATCGGTTATGCAAAGGACATATCCATGCCCTCTCCTTATCCCCTTATTTTTCTCCTCTACATAATGAACATCGTAATTTTCATTGTTTTATTATTTCTTTCTCGATCTTGTCAGCTGACTCCTAAGTCTTCATGAAGACTAATTCTCAAATCGACAAGATCTTGTAGACAGTTTCATCGTCTTACCATGATTTATGTTCATATTGCATACAGATTGTCTAAGACTTGTATAATCTCGCATAGGTAGCAGTTTCAGTCTGTATGATTTCCAAATCTTATTCCGCCTACCCAAATGTTTGATCTGCCGTTTTTACTCCTAACTTCTTCGCCAACCCTTTCTCAATTTATGTCTCTTGGGCCCTATTCACTTCTCTTTTCCAAAGGTTTAAGAGTCATCTCTCTTTGTATATTCGTTTTGCAAATCTTGTTATGTTTTGCTGATTTAAATAGCATCATCTGCATATCATATATATATATATATATATATATATATATATATATATATATATATATATATATATATATATATGCAGTAGGGAAAATTTTCACTTCTTATTTGTTTCTTTGCAATGAACATGGATTTTCACTCATTTACTTGATAAGAGCCCATCCACTTTCTTTATGGATAATTCCAGTTAGTTTTCCATATTTAACTTGGAAAGCCGTAGTAACAAAAGACCTTGAAAATATTGGCCTGTAGACGCTGGCAAAATATCATCTCAGTTTTAGTTTTCTGGTGAAGAATACTATTGAGATGATTATTTGTCTGTCCGTCAGCACTTTTTCTGTCCTCCCTCAGACCTGAGGTTAGAGGGCTGCATATTGGTATGTTGATCAGCCACCCTCCAATCATCAAACTTATCAAATTGCAGCACAATAGCGTACTTTTTATTTTATTCAAGGTTAAAGTTAGCCATGACTGTGCGTATGGCTGAGAGTTTTATGGGCCGCGGGTGAGTTTCAATTGGCTGTGGCTGTGACTGTGAGTTTCTTACAGCATTATAAGCTGTACAGAAAACTCGATTGTTCGGAAAAAACTTCGGTGCATTTTTTACTTGTTGATTATTGATTCCACCTTGTAAACTGTGCATTGATTTATAGCAACATTCAGGTGTTCGTCACCTTTTGGTGATTCAAATTATCCTTCCACCTCCCCCAACATCTCTTATTTATGACCCTCAAAAATGTTCCACCTAACTTTGTCTGTCTTCGTCTTCTGATTATTGTCTCATCTCTTCCTTTTTGCGGTATTTTCCTCTTGGATATAAGTAGTTGAATATAGACCACGTGCTGCTTTTCGTTCTTCATCTCTCCTTGTAATTCGTCTACATTTATCTTCTGGATTTTGTCTGTTCTTTATTGTATTTCATGCTTCATGTTTTCATCCTGATATACATTGTTCACGTTAGAGAAGTCTTCGTTGGTTATCTGCTCTTCGTGAAATATGATTTCTAGAACTGCAAATCTATGATATGACATTCAGTTACAAATAAATCTTTGATGTTCGTCTGCAAGAAGCTTTACAATATTAAATCTAGACACTGTCTTTATATATATATATATATATATATATATATATATATATATATTATTATATATGTGTGTGTGTGTGTGCATATATACATATGTATACATGTATGGTATATATATTATATATATATAATATATACACCATACATGTATACATATGGAAATGTATGCGTGTGTGTATATACAACATTTCCATTAGGCTTACTGGATACATTGGTAAATAATGAAGTTTAGGACGTGCAGTATTCCTGTATGGTTAGTTATCATAAAATGCAGTTAAGAACTAATTGCTTCGGACTTGAAACTTGTGTGAAGATAGTGAATAACACACATAGTTATGTGAGTATGCATTCTTGGTTACATAAATACTTTTTTTTATTGTCAAGTCAGTTATAAAGAACAATACTCATACTTTCTTGAATGTTGTTGTGAAATGACTCTTACCCTTACACAAGAATAAAAAGACGTTCTTTTTTCTTAAATATATGCTATTTTTGCTTCAGTTATGCAACGTAAGCAAGTAATCTTTTGCTATATCTTGCTGTCTCATCAATAAGAAGTCTCCTGGTCACTCTCGTGTTATTGAACTCCTTCTCAGTTGCTTCGTAGAATACAAATTCTTTTGGCGTTGCTCAATGTATTTTAAATAAAAGGTTTCTTGACTTTTTCCACATGAAGAAGCTTTCTCCCGAGAGGCGATGTCCTCAATGTCACATATACGTTTTAAATGACGAATCGTGGATGAGTCCCTCGTGCAGAAAACTTTCACATCATTAACGTTTTGAAACACCTTTACCAAAAGCTTATTAATAGTTATCTTGGTACCACTATTGCACTTCCTGGATCGTGCCTTCCTGTGTAGCACTTCTTTCACATCTGTCCACCATTTTCTTGCTCTTCCTCCCTCGTAAGTATCCTGCAGATCTGTGTATTCCTAACCATGGCAGTTGTTCTCACCGTAGATATACTACACAAACAATTCATGTGAACTTATTGAGCTTCATTTGCTTTTTTACATACACAAATCGCTCCCAAGAGGAAAAGTTGTCTTTGGAGGCCTTTCATAAATAACAAAATTTCCCTTTTGCCTGTTCTGCACCTCTTGCCGATGTATTTATTCCTGAATACCTCTATTGCTTCCATTCAACCCCCATCCATACTGACATTCATTGATCCAATATCACGGTTTCCATTTAATTTCCAACCCTTACACTTGTTCACATGTACCTCAAATTTCTGCCCATGCAAATAAAAAAACATGCAGTCTTTCACTTGTCTCAACAGTTTCTTTTTACCATCCTCGGTCAGTACTGTATGACTCAGAAATGAAATCAGTACACTCCACTGGCATCTCTCCATGTATCCATTCATTTTATATTT
>NC_087200.1:177599473-177609473 GCF_015104395.2 Macrobrachium nipponense | reverse complement strand
GTCTGAGAAATATCATGTGAAAATGTTTTGTCTGTTAATGAAAATTTGTACATACACAAGCATATATATATATATATATATATATATATATATATATATATAATATATATATATATTATATATATATGTTGTGTGTGTATGTGTGTGTTTTTTTTGTAAGTATATACAACAAGTTAGTCATACAGATAGGAAATGAATAAATTCAATTCCAGTATTGAAATTGGGCCGTCCTTTTGTAATTTTGTGATGTATGGTGGTGTGCCATATAAGATTAAAATATACGTATAGATGTAGTTTATGTCCGAGTCACATTGGAAAAAAAATCAAGAAGAACTGTAATTTTAAAAAATCTAATTCATCACAAAACGTGTGATGTATTGATACGTCCTTGTATCAAAGTACAAGTAAAAATAATTTCGAAAAGGTTTATAGTGAATTTAATGAAGAGTAATGACTCAAGCAGTTCACAACCACGGTAGCTTTTGTGCTTCCTTCTTTGGCAAAATTATATACATTCCCAAGAAAAACATAAGGATGCGTTTGTTGCATTTATCATGTAGGTTACCTAAATGGTTGGGCCATATTTTAACACCTCTTGGGGAAGAACATGTCACATAAGAAGTATTTAGATGTGGGAAAACTAGATATGTGAGCTTTGATTTCAGGCTCATATTCCGCAAGGTTGTTCACGTGGGTTCATGTGTGCTATCTTCTATAATTTTTAAATGGAGAGCTCAGTAATTATGATTTGCCTTTCTTCGAAATACAGATAGAATTAATTAAATTATGCATATGGGATAGTAACTTGCATTTCATGAGAAGTTTTGTAGTAAGAAGTTGGAAACGGTTATGGGGAATCCCCTCTTTCCTAATTAGTCTGCATATGGAGTTTTGTGGAAATAACCTTGCAATATTGTTGCTCTATTTTGATCATGTTATAATTTTACGGCCATTATCCAAAAATGTAAAAGTTATACGATCTCTTCATTGCTGGTCGCCCTCTTACCAAATTAATGTTACCTTTAGTAAGTTCTTCCGTGGTTGGCCAGTACAGCATTCAATGAAAAGCAGGAGGTCAGTGTTTTCACTAGGGCCCCTTTCCAAGAGGAAAAGGGATGTAGAGAAATTCTATATCAAATATTCATGTTGAGGAAATATATACGTATATATTGTGTATATATGTAGATAGATAGATAGATAGATAGATAGATAGATGATAGATATAGATAGATAGATAGATATGCATGTTTGAATGTGTGCTTATAAAAAGTTAGCCTGCCACTTGAGGTATCCATAACCAAAATTGATCAATATTTAGCAGTTAGGTATGTGCAATCGTATAGATGGTAGGTAACATCATCAGGTGGCGAACAAAGAATAAATGTATAAAAGTCACTATAATCTGACTAAGTCCTTATGACATGGGTCATTCATAGGTTGTGTAGGATTCAGCTGGGTAAAACGTAGAAGATATCATAAAATCATTAGGCTGCTTCTCTCTTATTTTCGAGAGGAGAAAGCGACTGACATTATACGTAAGCCTTTTACTTTGACCCCTCATTGTGCCCTTTTAGAGGAAAGTTGCTGGTTCCTTTTTTGAAGGTGCGTAGTTTTTGTGGGTTTTTGTTGACCCTTCTGACTTTATAGTTCTTAAGTAACGTACTCAGGGTACGTTTCAATTTGTGGCTTTTGTTTCATGTTGGCCACTATTCTTGCTGACGCTTTTATTATTATTAATGTTATTGTTTTAGAGAAATTATTATTATTATTATTATTATTATTATTATTATTATTATTATTATTATTATTATTATTATTATTATTATTATTATTATTATTATTATGAATGATAACGATATATTTGAAATTAAACCGTTTCCCTTGACTGGAGTTGTTTTCATGGGAAAATATAATACACCGCTCACATTCATATTTCACCTTCTGAATCACAACCTTGATAGGTTGTGATCTCCGAGTCCGGATCCGGTCTGTAACTTGTCTCTGAGGGTCTGACCCCCACAGATGGTTTTCTGAAGTTCCCAACACTGTCCTGATTGTCCGGCTGTGGCCAGGTGCAGTACACGATTTTCCTGGCTGTGGCCAGGTGAAGTACACATCTAGTTCTCCCATAATGATAGGCAGTATTCCAGTTCAGATTCCGATTCCCTCTTAGTATCTCTGGTTTGCCTTTTTCCTTAGTAACCCTTAGCCAAGAGGAAGCAGAAGAGTATATATAGAAAAATATTGGAAACAGAGTATGTATCACTTCCACAATTCAGTGTTCTCTCGTTCCATTTCCTCCTTCTCGCTGTTGTCAGTAGCATTATTTTCAATCCCACTAGAGCCGGTAGCTTGTAATTCTGATTTCTATATTAAGAAGTGATCGAGTGTACTGTAGTTGATGCCAAGAGAAATCTCAAGAAGAATTGGCGATTGCAACTGTAGAGGTTGCACTGTGAGGAGACGTCTTTGATAACTGAGACTTTCTCTATGTCTGTTGGGTGTATACAAGATACACCCATGCGTTTTGAGCATGCCTCATTATGTTACAATACATGGGGGCGTGAAGTAATAGCTCTCTCTCATCGTCTCTACCTCTGCCTTCAGTGTTTTTTTTTTCTATAGCGAGAGAAGCTCGATTGGTTTACATTTTTTTTTAATTTTACATTCTCTCTCTCTCTCTCTCTCTCTCTCTCTCTCTCTCTCTCTCTCTCTCTCTCTCTCTCTCTAATATTCATTACCTCATGAGAAATCATCGTCGAGATGTGCACATTATAGTGAATTGCATGTATGCGCATTTTGTCATGTGTGGTTATTAGCATTTGCCTGGTCGATCATGCATTTTTGGAAAATAATGCTGGTTATTAACTTATCAACATTCGCTTCCTCCTGTCCTTTGCAACAACTGCTTTCCTCCTCCTCCTCCTCCTCCTCCTCCTTTTTAGCTTGCTTTGCCGCTTTTAACCGCCTGTCATCCTCTGGGTTTTCTTCCAGCTTCTACTGCCTTGCTGAATCTCGCCTTTGGTCTTGAGAGTCTCTTTTTGGTCCTGAAAGTTTTTTTTTTTTATGTCTCCATGTTTATCCGTCGTCTTTTAAGTCTCGTTGCTCGTCCCCACAATTTTTAAGTCAAATACTGTGTTATTTGGGTTGTATAATTATGCCATTATGAGACATCCGTTTAATTAAATGCTGTCCCGACGTTGTAAAGGTTTCATAGCGTGCCCCGAGTTTCCGACTGTATTTTTGCCTTTTTTCAAGCAAATCCTTTGGTTACCGTAGATTTAATCTCTTCTTAAATCTGGACTTTAACCTTAATTATTATCTTTTTTTTGTGTCATTGGACTGGAGATCAACTGAGGGTAAAGATGGGTCGTTTTGACTACAAGGTCGGACTCGTTATTTTTGTAATATTTTTAAAGTCTAATCCAGTATTATTAATATTATTCACTAATTCATTATGTCATTATGGAGCAGCGGTTTATCTTACTAAGGATAAAAGTAATGTGGTATTTTCTGAAGGTACGTTCATTTTATGCTTGTGCGCGTTTTCTGTGGTGGCGTAGTGGGCGTGTCTTTAGATATAGACCATTTACATTTATTTTACTTGAATCTTCTTCTTCTTCTTCTTCTTATTATTATTATTATTATTATTCGTATTATTAGTATGATTATTATTATTATTATTATTATTATTATTATTATTATTATTATTATTATTATTATTATTATTCATAATCTGCTTAAATAATGAATGATTAGAAAACCTAACGTTGAAACATTTAATGAAAACATAGGAAGAAGTGGAATTTTAATTAAAAACGTAGGTAACTAACACTAACGTGATAAAGGAGATAAATAAGGTTATTGCAAGTAGCATTAAAGCATAAAGGCAACTTATCGACTCTTTCAAACATCAAAGATTCTGCTCGTAAATTTTCTGTTTTCCTCTATATAGACTGTATTCATGTATAATGTACTGGACTCAAGCAAAACTTCACCTGTTGTTATGAAGTTTGTGCTCAGGGTTGTAATTACTGTAATGCTTTCTATATTTATTTGGTGTCTGTCATAGTTCACCGGCGAATATATATATATATATATATATATATATATATATATATATATTATATAATATATATTATATATTCTTAAATAATCACAGTAGATGCACGTGATTTCATTATAAAATCGAAGGCCACAGGGAAATGACCCCGACGATGCCTAAATAAACAGGAGAAAGCGTTTTGTACTGAACCCTCCTACCCATCATTTTCTTTGTGGTGATTTGGCTTATAATTTGTATCTTTCCCAATTTTGATATTTATTTTTAATTAATATATATATTATATAATAATTATATAATCTATATATTATTATTAATATATTAATATATATAAATGGACGGGAGTATTTGTGATTCATACACTTTTACACTCATTGAGAAATTTCAACCAAACTTGGTATATATATAACTTAGCATCAGGGAAAGAATACTGTGGGGGTCAGGCATCACTGGCACGAAGTGGGGTGGGTTGGAAATTGGGAAAACAAAAGTAACTGTAAACAACAGATATTAGTGTCTAATCCATAGATTTTGAGGTCGCTGAGATGAATATTGACACTCACGATGCCCTTCAAGTCGAAGTTCAGCCCCATTAGGGATGGGGGGAGAAAACGGGTGTGAAGGGGGTGACATGTAAAGTAACAGAAAATGACAGATATTAGTGTCTAATCCATAGTTTTCCTGGTCGCTGAGATGAATAGTGACACTCTTGATGCCTGTCACGTTCAGCCCCGATAAGAGGAGGGTGGAAAGGGGTGGGAATGGGGAGGAATGTAAAGATAATCTAAAATGACAGATAGTAGTGTCTAATCCATAGTTTTTGAGCCTGTTGAGATGAATAGTGATCCTAGTGATGCCCTTTAATTCCTTGTTTGCCTTGTTAGGAAGGGGGGATGTGAGGTGGGAAGGGGGTGACATGTAAAAAAATGATAGATTTGAGCATGTAATCCGTAGTTTTCAAGGTTGCTGAGATGACTAGTGACACCTCCAATGCCCTTCAAGTCCAAGTTTACCCCCAATAGAAAGGGGGTGTTGGGAAGGGGGCGACATAAAAATAACACAATATGACAGACATTAGTGTTTTATCCATAGTTTTTTAGGTTGCTTAGATGAATAGTGACACCCCAATGCCCTACAAGTACAAGTTCAGCCCCAGTAGGAAGGGTTGGTGACAATGGATGGGAAGGATTGCATGTAAAAATAGCAAGAACGACAGATATTAGTGTCTAATTTATAGTTTTCAAGGTTGCTGAGAAAATAACCAAAAACTACAGATATTAGTGTCTAAACCATAAATTTTGAGATTGATGAGATAAATAGTGGCACTCCCAAGGTCATTAAGTCCAAGTTCAGGCCTGTAGGAGTGGGTAGTATTGAGAAGGAGTAAAAAATAAAATATAAAAAATGATGTAACTTAGTGTCTAATCCATAGTTTTAAAGTTTGCTCGGATGAACAAAAACACTCCCAGTGTCCTTCAAGTCCAAGTTCTCAGCCATATTCCAATAGAATATGGATGAGAAGTGGTGAAATATAAAATTTAAAAAATGCTGGGCAATGTAACTGTGTGTGTGTGTGTGTGTGAGAGAGAGAGAGAGAGAGAGAGAGAGAGAGAGAGAGAGAGAGAGTTTATCGGTTGTCATTCAAAGTTTTCCCTGGCAGCGTCGGGTTGGTCAGCTAGAGTGTGCTAAATATATATCTGTGTATGTATGCAAAGGTGCATGTGTGTGTGTGTGTGTGTTTCCAGACTTCTTTTCCTAATAATTTGCTGTCTACGATGAATCCTTAAAAGCAAAAGAAAAAAAAAAGCTTGATTAAAATGCCCTTCATATTTAATCACAACGTCTTGTGCGTTGTCCCATGTGTTGTGTATGTCATATAATCCTCTCTAGTTATAAAAATTCTTGGTCATCCAAATGCGCTGTCAATCATGGAGGATCTAATGGCTTCTTTTTTATTTTTTTTTTATTATATTTTTTTTTTAAACCAGGGAGAATCTCCGTCTCCATGGAAACCAAGCGACAACAGGCACAAGTTGGGCTTGTTCGCCTCTCTGCTTTCGAAGAGGGCTTTGGACTTTGTTTTGGACAATTCAGTTTCTTTCTTTTTCTTTTGTTTTTATTTACTTTCGCCCTTTTACTTGCTTAAGAATAAAAAAGGAAGCACGTCGATGACCTAAGTTGTGACGCCATTGTACATTTTTGCATCAATCAATAAAAAATGAGTCATATTGTGTAGAATGGTTTTTGATAGCAGTTTATTATCTGTGCAGTTACTTGTATGAACCTCTTATATATAAAAAGGTTCTAGCTCTCCCTCTCTGTCAGACAGGTGAATGGGTTTCTAGTAAAATATGAAAGCTAATTTACGTAGTGTGATTAACGTCAGGTGATTAAAAAAGAGGTAAAAATTCGTATGAATTTCATACATTAAATTTCCCTTAGGTGTTCTGTTGGAATATAATCATATATTATTCCATGCGGTGCATATTTCTATAAAATAAAACGAAGCAAAACAAAGTTCCTTGGATTTGCTATTCCAGTTTCTACAGAATATAGTGCGCGCGCTTACTCGTCACAACAACTGAAATAAATAGCAAAGAAAAGTTTAAAATTAACTGCGGTGAACAAATAAAAGAAAATAGGAGCAAATGATATAATTAAGCAATATCCTAGTGGAGGGTAACACTATAAATTCGTCCTTGTTAATACTGTTTTTAATCTGTAATCGTTGAAAGGAACACATTTTTTTTATTCACTGGCTTCTTTTACATCTTCACGTTTTTTTCTGTGTCCTTTTCTTGTACGGTGCTCTTTATCATGGTATTATGAACCATCCTGCCATAAGCTGGGTTTTCCATCGCTTAATACACACTTACTCGCCCGCAAATATGTGTAAGTATGTATGTTTGTATGGTGTTTTTAGTTGCGTGGAACCAGCAACGGGACCAACAGCTTTACGTGACTTCCGAAGCACGTCGAGAGTGAGTTTCTATCTCCTGAAATCCACATCTCTCACACCTCAATGGGATGCCAGAGAATCGAATCGCGGCCACCGAGGTGGCAGGCCATGACCATACTGATCACGCCACTGAGGCGTGTGTATGTATATATTTATGAATATATGCATGAAGTTATGTATGCGAACGTGCAAATGCAAGTGTCCACCAGCCTTTACGTATATTAAGCATAACTACGTATAGCGGTTTCGTTTTTTCGTTATAGCGCCAGAGCTTATTGAACAGTGAAATTATAACATCTTATGATTTCTTTTGACGTTTCTGTTCCATTATTAACAGTTTTTTGTCTCCTGGTGTGGCTGCTCTGTTGTCACTTTTCCCAGCAAAGTAATTTCGGAAACAGTTAGAATTACCCAAAGGTTTCCTAAATCTGTTGTGAATTTTATCTGTATAAAGGGATTGTAAATACTCGTAGTTTCGTTGGTGTTTTACAAAAATAGTGTAAACCGGGAGGAGTTATCCCGTATTTTGCTTGTTTACGTTTGGTTGTCCTGTATGCAACTACATTTGCCTTTATATCCATGGAGATTTGGTTGGATTTTCACCTTGTGTGTCCCCAATAGCTTTATTTATATGCCTTTGTGTGTAATACACTCACACACATACATACATACATACATAAACATCACCACAGGTGAAGGAAACAAGACAGTAGGTGATGTGTGATTAACAAATCAGGTGTTAATGTATCGTAAATATTGTATATTATATATATATATATAATATATTATTATATATATAATATATATTATATTATTATATATATTATATCTATATATATATATATATATATATATTTATATATATATATATATATATATATATATATATATATATATATATGTGTGTGTATGTGTACTGTGATGTGTGTGTGTATTAATTTGTTTGAATATGCTTCCTCAACTCCAGTAATGTTTCTTTTATATGGAGTTTATAATATAAACGTCAAAATGTCAACCAGTTAAATTTATAGGAATTTATCTTGGTTTACACACTCTTAGATGTATCATAACTGTTGTCCTTTTATGCGTTTGTTACCTCTTTACAGTAGTTGATAAAAATTGAATATTGGAATGTCGGAGTATAGAAGTTGCTAATAGTAGCACATGCGTAAGAACAAATTACCCCCGTAGGTCGGTAGCGCCGTCAGTGTAGGCATTACTTAAGGTTCTTTGCAGCGTGCCTTCGGCCCCTAGCTGCATAGCTGCAATCCCTTTTATCCCTTTTACTGTAAATTCCCTTCATATTCTCCTTCTTCAATCTTACTTTTCACCCTCTCTTAACAACTGATTCATAGTGCAACTGCTTTGAGGTTTTCCTCCTGTTACACCTTTCAAACTTTTACTGTCAATTTCCGTTTCATCGTGGAATGACCCCATTGGTCCCAGTGCCTGGCCTTTGGCCTAAATCCATATTCAATTCGGTTCAACTAGAAAAATTACATGGCAGCACTAATCACAAATGGTTTTAGATTCGTAAGTTCATGCCTCTTTAATGACCAGTAATACGTGATTCTTTAATTACCTGTGGGTCATGGTCCTTTCAGCATCACTGAGATGCACTTCTTTAATTGCCAATGGCTCATCAAACTGGTCAGAGGTGAACAAATGATTGATGACCTAATTAACATAATTTGCAGAAAACTAGGAAACTGGGACTCCCCATAAATAATGTGTGGAAGTCATGGAGAAATGACTAGAAGTTTCTTTTCTGGCAAATTAATGACTTTGGTTAATGAGCTATCCCTCTATAGGGAGGAATATCCCGCTCTCCCTCGTATTTGGGGGGGGGGGGGTCGGGGGGGGCGACGGAGAATGTGCTGCTCTCGCTGAACGTTGTATTGCTCATGAACGCAGGCATACACTTAGGTTATATATATATATATATATATATATATATATATATTTATATATATGTATAAACATTAAACACTCTGGTTTAAAGCTGAGGACTATATTTCGGTGGACTAATTTCTACCCTTATCAAGTAGTGAATGACAGAAAATATATAGTGGGAGATATGCCCTTGGGTGATGCCTGGGGTCACCGCTAAGCCGACGTTGGTTCTGTTAATTGTCTTAATCCACTTCTTTGTTGCCTTAAGAAAGGTATTGTCTATATGGTCAGAGTCCAGGGCTCTATTGGAAAGGTTGATCCTATTATCTTGTTGTTTTATCAGTAAAGGCTCTACCATCTGACATTTGTATACAAGAGCAGCTGTCGATACAAATGTCTGCTAAAACAACAAGATAATAGAATCAACCTTTCCAATGGAGCCTGGGACTCTGACCATTAAGACAATATCTTCATTAAGGCAACGATGAAGCGGATTTATACAGTTAACATTTATACAGTTAACAGAGCCAATGTCGGCTTAGCGGTAACCCCAGGGCATATCTCCCACTATACATTTTAGCTATTGTGATTCCTTCTCTCATTTTTAAGGTGCATATTCTTATCCCAAAAATTCACCTTTCACTTGCAGAATTTCAATATGACTTACGGGCTGCTCTATGAGCAAGAGCCGGTGCTGGCATAAGGCCAACTATCAAAAACAACACAACAACCCCTTCTGCCATTCACTACTTGATAATGATGGAAGTTAGTCCACCGAAATATAGTCCTTAGCTTTAAGCCAGTGTTTTAATGGGCCTTTTATACGTGAGACGTATCCTGTTTTAACAGAAGAATTTAATTACTTTATATACAATTGACATTAAAAGTATTATTGTTGTACAGAAGATTGAATGAATTTAACGAGATGGCTAAAAAGAAGCAAATGATCGTGAATCCTTTTACCTGATTCTTTGTGTAAATTATTGGGCTTACAAAGAGAATGCTATTTTACTTTCAAACACATGTATATATATACTTATATATATGCATATGTATATACATATGTATATAATATTGTATATAAT
>NC_087200.1:177594473-177596973 GCF_015104395.2 Macrobrachium nipponense | reverse complement strand
TTAATAGTGTTATTGTAAAAATCTTATCTATCTGATTATTGCATATCCGATAATATAAACTTGATTTAATGAAAATAAAATAAGGTTGGGAATGACTGGCAACCGACGAATTTCGTTCTGACTCCCATTGCAAATGCCTGAACACCCCCAGCTTGGAGGGAGCCAACCAAGAAAAAAAAACCCTACTATGAGATTCAGGGTCTCTGTAACACGGTTTTTTGGACTTTGCTCCTTGTCAAAGCATCGGATGTAGGTGAAAGTTGACATATGTATATTTTACAACCACACACAAATTTTGTCAGCATTATCAATAACCTAAACCCGATAGTTTTGATTTTTTTTTATAGAGTAAAATGAACTAGCCGACGCCATGGCCAATGATTACGAGCCAAGAGTCGAAAAACATTCATTACGTAAGCAAGGTAAACAAACACATTTTGACTAAATGTTGCCCCGCCCATCCACCAGACAGAAATGCCATCGGCTCTGAAACCCAAAGACTTTATGAATGGCGGAACGATACATAGATCAGTGCTAGCGTAGTAATACTACTGTAGCAGTAGTGCCGCAACAGTATAGTAGTAATATACATGAATTAAACGTTTAGACCAACTGCTGGGATCCTTGAGGATCATTTAGCACTTCTTACAACTACTCGAGAAACAATGAGTTTTTACAGCCAGAAGTTAAATTTTCTAATCCAACAATGCCCATGGTAGCCTTCAGTGTTATCCTGAATTATAACGAGGCGGAAAGTGTGGAGCCTCATGAAGTCACCATTCTGACGATAATTATTGGTGAAGGTTTAAAGCCAGTATACGGTACCGGCTATTTTTTTTTCAATAAATAGGTAGATAGCCAATAAATAAAAATTGCATATAGCAGTTATCAAATCAAGCTTGTCTACTATGTTTTTGGTAATTACCAACTATTCCCTACATCTTGTCAATCTGATTGTGACCTATAAAGTAGACTGTAATTTCTTAGGAAACTTATTTTGGGAGTTAGACTAATAATCGAAATGTTTTTGTATTTATTAACATATTTTGTTGGTTTGTTCATTATGACAAGTTATCAGTGGGAGGCCTTCCAGAGTTCATAAAGGTGTACTGCTTTGCTTTGCTTGATTTAAAATTTGTATGTCATTGTTGCCAGATGTTTAGCCTTCGTTACGTATAGCCAATCATCCATCGAGAAAGAGGGAAGAAATAATGTCATAAGTTACGTAACGAGTGCGTTCGAAACCTTTTTCTCTGAGTAAGTTGGTCCCGTCCTTCAAAAAAGGTCACTTTTACATTAGAATTAGTAACAAATTTATTCAACCTACGTAGTGCAGAATTACACTCAAAATTTATGTGTTGATATAATATGTATTCTGAATAAGCGTTATATTTTATGAAAATGCATAGATAAAAAGTTATTTGCGAAAAAACCAAAAACCGGTTGTTACAGAGGCCCTGAATCTCATAGTAGTTCCTGTCACACTTATAAAGTACTTTGAAACGTGCAATTGAAGTTTTGGCCCGAAATGTGACGGCCTTACAAACAACTGTATATAACACGTTCATCTGGAAAAGCTGCAAATATGAACATATTTCCATCGTCCATGGTGCGTCTTTTTGGGAGGAAATGATGGTTATTGGGGTGCGCACCCAAAATTTGGTGCGTATATATATATATATATATATATATATATATATATATATATATATATATATATATAAATATATATATATATATATATATATATATTATATATATATATATATATGTATATATGTATATGTATATCTATATATGTGTGTGTGTGTGTGTGTGTGATGACTCATCTCCACTGATTCGCCTTCAGTGCTTGTGTATATATGTGTATATATATATATATATATATATTATATATATATATATATATATATATATATATAAGGGTGATGTTTTCCTCCGTGACATCACCTTTATTTTACATAGCATCACGCTTTATATACTTTCGTGATCAAGTACATGCACACACACACACACACACACACACACTATAGATATATATATATATATATATATATATCTATATATATATATATATATATATATATATATATATATATATATGTGTGTGTGTGTGTGTGTGTGTGGATATGTGGATATAATAAGTATGCTACATGCGTACACATTGCAAAGTGAATTGGTAATTAAAATCAGCACTGAGTATTGAAAGGCTAAAAATTCGTTGACAAGAGACAAGGCAATTTTTTTTACCCCCCCCCCCCCCCCCCCCCCAAACCCCCCCTCTCCCCCCCCCCCCCCGCTCTCGCCCCCCCCCCCCCCCCCCTCTCGTCTCTCTCTCTCTCTCTCTCTCCCCTCTCTCTCTCTCTCTTCTCCTCTTCTCTCTCTGTTGCGGTTGACTTCAAAGCTTGGGATGTTTTTGATGACGGAATTTGAAATTAGATATGCACGAAAACTACGCTGGAATTAACGCCTTCCATGAAAAAAAGAACGCGTCAGGTGG
>NC_087200.1:177561973-177589473 GCF_015104395.2 Macrobrachium nipponense | reverse complement strand
ATCCATGATGCGTCCCTCCAGGGAGGACATGAATATATTCGCCGTAGTAGTTCTCAGAGGTGACCCCATTGCAACCCTTCTACCTGTCTATACCGAATTCCATTAGAAATAAAGGCCGTGTCCAGCCTGGCCGATTCTAAGCATTGTTTAAATAATGTTAGGTTTGAAGGTTGAAAACAGGAATCAGGGTCAGGGAACAATTGATTTAAAATCATTTCAATAGTTTGTGCAGCTGGAATATTGAGGAGATTAAGTATTTAGGCTGGCCATGTTTAAATCTGAATCCTAATGATGATTTTTTCTTTGAACTAGGGAGAATTGTGTAAACAAAAATCGTTGTTTGTTAAAGGTTCTAGAAGTGGTGCCAAACATTTAGCTAATTTTTATGTATATTTTTTTGTTTTTATTTTATTGTCCTAGCGTATAGGTGTGTGTGGTACCTTTTCCCGTTGTTTTTTATATGTCTTATAATTTCTGTACAAAACTATGTTTTGATTTGAGGTTTTGTATGATGATTTTTAGATGATTTAATCTTTGAATATGCGACGATAGCAACCGTCGTGAAACGTTGCCATAATAAAATGAAGTGATAATTGTGCCTTTCTCTTAGCCTTCGTGACTAACTGACTAACATATATATATATATATATATATATATATATATATATATATAATATGATATATATATATATATATTATATATTAGTCACGAAGGCTAAGAGAAAGGCACAATTACCACATCAGAGAGAGAGAGAGAGAGAGGAGAGAAGATGAGAGAGAGAGACGAGAGAGAGAGAGGGGTGTGGGCGTCGAGGGAGGGAGAAATGGTACTAAAGATGAATCATAGGAAAACAGATATAATGAGGAACAGAGCACAAAGGAATGAAACTTTTCAGCCTATAACGAAACGGGCGGGATCTTCCCGATATTTTAGAACAGTGATATCCAGTATAGGCTCCCCGTAATTTGGAATTTTGTGAAAGACCAAAAATGCTAAACAAGCAATGGGCTGGTGATTAATATTTGGGAAGCGGACAGGCTGCAGTTGTGTACAAAAGTAAGATCATACATAATTTTAGTAGGATGTGCATTACTATGCTGACATTAATCTTGGAATGACATTTAGGATGTCCCGAAAAGATTTTGCCGATTTGAAAATAAAGCTTTAAGAAGAGTATTAGACCTAGAGCAGAATATATACGTATGTAATATATATATATATATATTATTATTATATTATATATATCTATATATATAGATATATATATATATATTATATATATATATATATATATAATATATAATATATAATTTGATTTTGAATCACGAATAATTAAACACGTGATGATTATACGAACGAAGGATTATTTTCTTTTGATCCGGTGGTAAAATATGCGTTCCAGAAGGAATTGTAAGTTAAAATAAAGAGGATTACCAATAAGTAGATTTCGATGTTAATCAATTGACCGTTCTCTGACCTCCCAAACTTTTTTTTTTTTTTTTTTTTTTTTTTTAGGGGGGAGGGGGGGTATTCCTTAGGACTTCCTTCCTTTCGTGTTATGTATAGTCTGTCCGTATTTGCTCTTGGGTGTAGTGCTTTGTGTATTGTCATATATTTCCTGGTTTTCTGATCTATGCTGCGGAGTTCTGCCTTTGTCCATTCCACTATTCCTGCGCTGTATCTGATTACTGGCACTGCCCATGTGTTTATGGCTTTTATCATATTTCCGGCGTTGAGTTTTGACTTGAGTATCGCCTTGAGTCTCTGCATGTATTCTTTCCTGATCGTGTCCTTCATCTCTTGGTGTTTTATATCCCCTCCTTCCATTATTCCCAAGTATTTGTATCCTGTCTCATCTATGTGTTTGATGTTGTTCCCATCTGGTAGCTTTATCCCTTCAGTCCTTGTTACTTGGCCCTTTTGTATGTTGACTAAGGCACATTTTTCTATTCCAAACTCCATCCTGATGTCCCCAGATACAATTCTTACAGCATTATTATTATTATTATTATTATTATTATTATTATTATTATTATTATTATTATTCAAAACGCCTACATATTCTTTTGGGAATAGCTAAAGAGTCCGTGAACTTACCCATCAAATTTCTGTTATAATCTTCATATGCTAAAGTGAGAAAAATAAGACGAACAAAATTACTGACAGTTACATATAGCTACATTAGATGAATAACGACTAAACATATAACTGGAAGAATTGTATTTAAGCATCAGTGTAAAACCAAATGAGAAATTAGAGAAGAAAACTCAGGCAGGAAATAACTGAGCGCACTTTGAAGGACAGCATCGGAAGGGAACCAAAGCGAAGGAAGTAAGAACTGCGGGAGAAACAGGCTTGACTCGATGCACGTTGCTTGTTGCAGTGTGAATGGAGTGATAGTGGGGGTTTTTATGACACACTTGAAGTTGAACTACCCGAGAGAGAGAGAGAGAGAGAGAGAGAGAGAGAGAGAGAGAGAGAGAGAGAGAGAGGGATCTTGTTGAGATTTGACAACTGAATTAATGAAAAAAAGTTTTAAGTAAGTTATGCAAAACTAACAGATAATATAAGATATTCTACCTTACACGAAAATTGTCCCAAAACAAAATATCTTTTGAGATAGAAACCAGGGGTGGAGTTAATGAGTTTATTAATATTTTTTTTTTAATGTTTAAAGTCTGGAAGAATTCAGGGGAACTGGATTGAAAGGCACCGTAATGATGATTGATCTTAATCCCACCAGAAGGGATATCCGTATTCCTTCCTGCCACTGTAGTTTACTGACTGACTGTAGTGATTTATTTGAACGATATTTATTTATTTCGTTTAGCAAAGTTATTTACCTTATGGCTTCTGCGTGCAAGTGGAGGATTACCTAGAAATGCGCGTCATCAAAATACCTCCAGATTGGAAAACTGAAACGCAACCTGTTGTTATACTCACTACCTATTTAAGAAATCTTTCAATTCTCCTCCAAGTGGCAAAGTTAGCGTGAAAAGAGTGTTACATCGTTTTCCACCCCAAAGCACCGTAGTCCAAATAAAAAGAAATGTAATGAAAGATAAATGGATAAAAAAGCCATGAGTTTCATTAAAAATAATATTGAAGTAAGTGAATTAGATAACGATCAACGGCTGATGCTATTCTATAGGAATCTGACATTGTCTTTCTTTTAACATTTAAGTTTTCTTTTTGTTTATTTTTTAAGTAAAAGGTCTTTATCAGTCATGTGTGTCCTCAGTGCTTCGTAGGCTTGAGATTCCATCAAGATAGGTTGCTCATAGATCTTGCTAATAGATCAGGTCACTTATAATTATATATCAGTCCAGGTTACTTTTATTTCCCCGCTGAGAAAAAGCACCAAAATCAGTGTAGGGGCTTCACATCCACTAAGGTTGCTTTATCTGTTTGTACTCAGTGTGGCTCTTCCAATTGCTAGTCACGCCATGTTGCTTGCAACCTCCTCATTTTAGTCTATATTGCCTTTACGGCCTCTGAGTAGGATAAGATGCTTGCGAATTTTCGTGTTAGGCAAAACTACTTTAAGCAACTGACCTGGTTGTCAGTAATTATCCTGTAACTTTCTACATTTATGGCGCCAGCTCTACGTAATGGATTGGTTTATTGTTACTGAATTATATGGTTCTTTATTTTAAAGGTTCTAGCTCATATTTCTTGCATTTTTTCTCCTTAGACTAAATTTTTCTTATTATTCGTATTGTGAGACGCAAACCCAATTTCTTACTTCATTTGAAATAAACTCCTTTATTTCATTCTGTTGTTAGCTGAAATAAATACCTCGATCAAGAAATTACATTTCCAGACGAATAAAGATATTTCGTGTTATATTTTCAATATCAGTATACTTATAAATTTAATTAGATAAGGAAAATGTATTTTGGTATCATGCTGCTGGTAATTGGCTTTCGTTGTCCGTAATGGCTTGAACAATATGTTTTAATTGAATCATTACTTTGTATATATTAAGGTTGGAATGTTAGCCTCACTAATAGAATTCCCAATGCTCTTACCAGATAGTGTTTTATTTTCCCGAGTCATCGTTACTAATTGGCCAGGTAAACTCTGGTGACTGGTGACGAAATTAATATCTTTAATTGGCTACGTATCAGTTGTTAATCTTTGGTAATTAAACTAAGTACTATTTTTGTATTTTACTTACTTTTTTATTAATAAAAATGATACATTTATTTGTACACTAGTGAATTCACTCATTTTATTCTTATGTGGTCACCGTTGTTTTGATTTATTATTCGTTAGTTACATTTATTATTATGATTGTGGCTACTCCTCTTGTACAGTCTTCCTCAGTATTATCTTCCATTTGTTTTCGCCTTTTCTGGAAGAACTTTAATCGCATTAGATTTTTGCACGAATACTTTGTAGAAAAAATTTCCTTTCTCTTGCTGCTGATTGTCGCGTAGGAGAAAGTAAGGTCATTTTGGGCTTCCCAACAAGTTTGGAATGGAAAAAGAAAGATTTGGAAAACAGCGACGATGATGAAAATTTCCACTCCTGAAAGTTTAGACATTTTTCTTCCTTTAGGAATTGGCAAAATTATCTTGTTGAGGTAGTTTTCATGGCATAACTACCGTAAAAGGAAATGTTAAAACTTTCATAATATTGAAATGTTGAACTCGATATGTCGAAACGGAGATATTCTATTTTTACGAACTTGAAAAAAGTTGATATGAAGACATACTACAAATACTGAACTTGAAGCATAACTCATACAGAAGTCTTAGGTGATATTACTCTGACAGAAACTTTGAAACTGACTAATTTAACTTCAGAAAGGGTCTCAATTAATCTTTTGATTCAAAAATCGTAAAACATTTGACAGCAGCCTCAAATAATCTTAGAATTTCTGTAACGTTTAATATACACCATCCCAGATATATATATCATTATATATATATATATATATTAATATAGTTATATATATATATATATTAAAACTACAAATGTCCTTTAATATCCAATTCGCTCTACCTCGGAATGAATATATTTTCATATATGTTAACCGAGGGGGACTTTTTTAGTTGATAATATTTCGTCCTCTCGTGAATTCGAGCCAGCTCACTGAAAATAGTACACACACACACGGGAATATATATGCTTATATGTGTATGTGTGTGTGTATGTGCGCTAACAATAACCTCCTTTGCTGATTCGAATCGTCGACCACTGAAAACAAGAGGTTAGAAGAGCCGGGTGGAAACATGGATTAAGCATTTCCATTCAACCCTGTCTTTGCCTACCTTTTTTTTTTTTTTTACATTTAACTAACCATCAGAACATTCACTTCATCGACTCGCTATTGGAAACACTTCAGATAGCGTCTCTTAACTCGCATCTTATATGCTTGGATCCATTTGTTCATTGATTTATCGCTGCTTATATACTTATATATCCCATAGAACAATTCATATATTTTCGTAAGTGTTTATTCACCATTTAATACATGCCTTTCCAGTATATCTCTTTATTTCCTCTTGCTTGCATTAATCATCATTCTGCCCGTCTGCATATGATCTCCTCTTAGGTCATACAGATGTACCTCATAATTTGCTTTTGTCATCAGTAAACATTTTCATTTCTGATCCTAGCACTTTTTGTTTGTTCAATTTTCCTACCCTCCCGCACCCTTAACACCCGATTCCATAGGTTAATTTTACGAACTCCTACCCTACTGCCTCCACAACATGTATTCAATGGGTGCAGAGGTACCTGTGTCTGGGCCGCGACATACGATCTTTAGCAATATGCAACCGTTCCGCAGGTGGAAGATATGCAACTTGGTTGCCTGGTAATTAAGCACCTGTCGCAGCATTATACTCAGCACTGCTTAAGCGCGATTTGGCACATTCTCTGCGAATTCAGCACTTGCCTTACAATCGCCTCTGAATACAAGTTGAGTAGACGTCAGCAACGTGTTTAGGTGGAATTTTCCGTCTCTGCTTTGGATCGAGGCTTCGAGAACATTTTATCCGGTTTTAATGGGATTTCTAGGTGCGTTAAACAGAAGTGTGTATTAGTTCGTAAATTGTGGAAATCGCCAGGTGAATTGTATTTCATTGCTGTGGAAGAAGCAGTGGTAGACACGCATTGGTTCCTTGCCCTTAGGATGAATTTTGAAATACTTTAATTAACATTGCAGTGTTCCATCATTACTATCATTGTTTTAGTGATTTGTTCTTTTTGCCATTTTTATTATCGATGCTTTAACATGTGTTCGTCGTGTTGTGATAGTATTACAGACTTTTTGATGTAATGAGGGCATTTCTTCCATGGCAGATGTTTCAGTGGATAACCGTGGCTAGGCAGCTATAGTCATGCAACGGCACAGACATGCAGACAT
This sequence comes from Macrobrachium nipponense, assembly GCF_015104395.2. Lineage (NCBI taxonomy): Eukaryota > Metazoa > Arthropoda > Malacostraca > Decapoda > Palaemonidae > Macrobrachium > Macrobrachium nipponense. The sequence continues at coordinate 177,583,093 of NC_087200.1, read as the reverse complement.
GCATGTAACGTAGCCATTATGGGAAGTGGTCATTTGAAAGGAACTGATTGAGGAGACATACTAATAGCAACGGAGAATTTCTTATATACCATATACCATGTTTTTATTAGCTTCGCAGAATAAACTATTTGTGTAAGATAGGTTTTGATTTCCACACCTTAGAAATAGGAAGAGAGAGAGAGAGAGAGAGAGAGAGAGAGAGAGAGAGAGAGAGAGAGAGAGAGAGAGAGAGAGAGAGAGAGAGAGAGAGCTCGAAGGCCGTTGATATTAGGTGCAAAACAAAGGTGTATGGGTTTTCCCCATACAACACATTTCTGTAACCCTGGTTATAAATTCATCCATTTCTTCATCGACCTCAATTAACAGACAACCACATTTGTTTACATGCCCATCTCTCCAACTTTCACTTCAACCGAATAATGATTAAATATACTTGCAGCCACTCCTCACCTTTACAACCAGAAACTTCTCATCCATATAATCTGTATTAACAACCAATGTAACAAACGTTTTTCACCACATTCTCTTCTCCAAGTATTCTTAGGAATATTATTGTTCAGAATCCCTACATTTCTGATGACCAAGCCGTCGCCAAACACATTTCCACAAAACTCTCTGCATTCTCCTTTACACAGGGAATATCTATCTTTTTCTCTGACTCTCGCATTTGGATTTAAATCGCTCAGCACAACCACCCTTTCATAGTATCTGTGTAGGAGCTTCAGGCGGAAAGGCAGTTAGGAGTGTTCATACTTGTTTGTCATTACTGATTGAAAATGAACGAAGATGGACAAACTTGATTCCAGCTGGGCTTCACTAAAGGATATGTTAATAGTAAGTTTGTCTTAGTGATGAGTTACTTGAAATCGAGGAGGAATATCAAGGAAGAACAAAGTTCCAGAGCGAATAGAATATGCTAGATAAGCATAGACCACGATTTTCGTGTCTGCTGCAGCCTACAGGACTGATATTTCGAAGCTTTAAATTCTATAAGGAAATAAATTGTTACTGATCATTTTAATTGAGTAACTTCTCGTTATAGAAAAACGTTCTGAGATTTTAGTAACTCTTGGGAAATGTTAACTGTCATTGCTAAATAATGGTCAGAGCGGAGAATTATGACGCGCCATAACGACCTACCTCTCATTACCGGCGAAATTGTAAATTCAGGCACGACGATGATGTAATTTAGCAGGCGAGGGGAAATAAAGGCCCTTTGTGGCGTTCCCTCAGAAAACCCGGAAAGAAGGCGGAAAGGGAATAAGAATAAGGAAACCGTAAATGAAGTGAAGTGTCCTAATGAGAGAGAGAGAGAGAGAGAGAGAGAGAGAGAGAGAGAGAGAAGAGACTATATAATATTTTCAACAATTGCAACTGCAAATCGGAGTCTTGGTGTAACCGGGAAAAGAGAGAGAGAGAGAGAGAGAGAGAGAGAGAGCTATATAATATCTTCAACAAATGCAGCTGCAAAGAGAGAGAGAGAGAGAGAGAGAGAGAGAGAGAGACTGGCTGACTAAAGGATAATTACAATAATTTTAAAATGACGTACTGCAGATTTGAAGTAACGAGAGAGAGAGAGAGAGAGAGAGAGAGAGAGAGAGAGAGAGAGAGAGAGAGAACAGACCGGTTAGAATGAAGAAGAGAATACTATGAAACTTCAAAGGAAATGAGGAGCGTTTGTGAAATTCAGCAGATGAACAGGGGGAGTTTTGCGAAGAATTTTTGTAAGTTGAAAGCTACGACGAAATCTGGGAAACGAACAAAGAAATTCAGAATCTTTCTTAAGTTGGAAAGTTGGGGAGTTGCGGAGTCTTGGTACGCTACGTAAATACATGACTTGACGATGAGGAAAATCCTTATAATTATACGGAATAGTGAAAGACAGGATATTATCTTGAAAATTCGAGTGAGAAGTAATCTGTATGTTGAAATAAATGTGTGTGTGTGTGTGAGAGAGAGAGAGAGAGAGAGAGAGAGAGAGAGAGAGGTGGAGGAAACCTTGTGTGTATTATGTGTGTTTTGAGGTGGAGAGGAACGAGATGCCTCCAGGGGTGGAGTACCCAACAGCATTCAGGGTTGGTCGGTCTAGCCTCAGCCTTGGTGACCCCCAGTGGGAGAGTTACCTATGACGCCCACCTCAATTTTATTATTCATTTCCGATTTGCCATTTCATTTCCTCTGGTCGCATTCACTTCCCATGCTTTTCCCCATCCCTCTCCCTCCCCCACGCAAGCCTCTGGCATCACCCCTTATGACCAAGAGTCGTAGGATGGGTAGGTATAGGCCCACGTAAAGCAGCCGTATAGGATATAGCGAGACAGGCTTTCAGCGGCACCTGTGGATTGTGTAGCATCGCGTCTTTGTTGCACACTAGTCACGAGGGCTTAAGCGGGGCACGCCCAAACCTCCTCCTCCTCTCTCTCTCTCTCTCTCTCTCTATTCTCTTCTCCCCCTCTCTCCCTTTTCTCTCTCTCGCTCTCTTACTCCTCTTGCCTTGCCACCTACATGTGTGTCCTTGTGTTTTTACTTGTGCTAAATGAGTGTTGGTAATATGAATGATTCGTCTAACGTATCATTAATATTTTATACAGAAAATTGGTTAAATGCTGGACTTCATAGTTTAATTCTTTATGATTAACTTGTAGTATTCCAATAAGATTTGTATATTTTCGTTTTTGTTTTCCTTTTAGGTACAGTTTTTCTCCCTCTGTAGCTTACAACATTTTGTTGCTGTATATATTGCTGCTTTCTTCACAGTTCTCTAGACGTTTTACCCTCACAATCACAAACTTTGTTTAACTTCTTTTCCGTTGTGGAACTTTCAAGTCTGTGATTTGTTTCTTTCGTTTGTGATGAATACAGAATGATAATAAATCATATTTGTCATCTTTTGGTAGTATGTTTTACGAGCAGAACATAATAGCGGTGACATCCAGATTGTCATGTGTTTTCTGTTGTTCCATTGTTAGGTTTTTCTTTTTCTACAACCTTATATTTCAAGGTCATAGCATACTAGAAATTTCAGATTCATTGCGGAATTCGAGTCCTGAAATGTGGACGTTCTTGTTTACAGAAATTGTAAACGCAGACTTTGTTTTTGATCTCCAATGAGGGCCACTGCACTTAAGCTCATTGTTCCAAGTCCTGAAATAAGAACATTGGTGGAATGTGGCCAGTAAATATAGTAGTATATATATATATATATATATATATATATATATATATATATATATATATATATATATATATATATATATATATATATATATATTCCTAAACATTACGTTTTTCAGTTGCTGAAATTAACAAGGTAAGTTATCGAATCCGTTTTCTGGCGTAATGGAATCAGAACAACATAATTATATTGTTGCATAGCTTTGAATTGTCGGTTCGAATGTAATTTTGTAATTCTTTATAAGAAGTCAGTTATTTCCATGCTGTAAGTGTTGCATATTAAAAAAACGGTCCGGTATCTGAGCGTTGTTTTATAATCATTGGAATAGATGTTAGATGCAAGTATATTGTGATATTTTATTTCTCTACAGTTTTGATATTTGAGAACAATATCGTTCTATGAAATCAGTTACTGTGTGAGGTATTTGTCTACAGTGGAAATCATAAGTGAGAATTGCACGTAATCTTTCAAGTCTTGACTTGAAAGATTAGCTGTTGAGCTATATATGTTTCATTGTTGTGGAAATCACGATAGTTTAATTGCTTCTAAGAACATATCCCAAGCAATAATGGTATGATGACCGCATCGCCTTCTGTAACCTTAGTATTTGCTCTTAATTTTAGATTTTGGGAGAAAAGTTTTTCAGGGCGGTAAAGTATTATTCATATTGTTTTTATATTTTTAGTTAATTTTATTTTCATTTTGAAATTTTTTCCACAAAATACACGGTATTCAAAAGTATTTTTATTTCTTGAAATAATTCTCCTCGTGTATTCAAGTAGGTATACGTGAAGCTAGATGAATAAGTGCTCATCAGTAATGAAAACTTTGTTATTAGCTCGTATTCATAGCTTCCGAATTTTGTTAAGAGCTTTCACTTGTAACCGATTTCTAGAATTTTTCAAATGGTATTAGTTTTCAGGTATCTTTTAAATGATAGTTTTATAGTAATTTAATCATAAAAAAATAAAAAACGCCAGCAGAACAGCACACACTTCCCTTAGATTTTAATTCTCATCACGAAACTTATAAATTAATTTCCTTAATCTCAGCGTTATTGTTAGTGTTGAATTATGGATCTTTGATTACTTACAATCTTTATATTGAATTTGTAGGCATTTTAGCTTTGCTGGCAGAATTGTAATGTGTCTTTTACCTCTCACACTCTTGTTAGAGTATTGGAGAAGGGGTTTTCATAGTAATAAATGTAACAGTTAAATTAAAAGAGAAAAAAAGTATTCTCACAGAGAATTACACAGGAAAGGCAAACAGCCAGAGCTGTGCCATTCCGTTTCTCTTTCCACTTATTCCATGTGAAGGTTTGGAGGGATGAAGAGTCCTTGCAAATACCCGACATTTTTATCCCGATTCAAGCCACTGAATTGCCATTAGCGGCATTACATGGGATAATCTTGCAAAGCGTGTGTGTGTATGTGTGTGTTTTTTTTTTTTTTTTTTTTTTTTTTTTAGCCGCGCCCAAATTTTGTCGAAGTAGATTTATTTTGCGCTTTCTGATTCAACGTTTTTTTTTTTTTTTTTTTTTTTTTGGGGGGGGGGGGGGGGGCGGCGCTGGAAGGTGCTGGACTGGACATGATTTCCATGGATGTCTTTCTCCTATTTTTGGATATTATGCTCCATGTTAGGTGATTTTTATGGAGATTATACTGGATACGTTTTGATATAAATCTCTCTCTCTCTCTCTCTCTCTCTCTCTCTCTCTCTCTCTTCTTCTCTCCTCGGCTCTCTCTCTCCTCTAAAGTGTTAGTGGATAAGGACGCTTGCTTCATGCCTTTCACCACCAAAACTAGCCCACCACGACAAATAACTGTCATGCATATACTCCTTTAATTGTGTCAATAAAATACTAGCTATGAATGACTTCTACTCACAAACATCTCTGTATAAGAAAAATAAGTATCCTTATAAGGTCCCCTGTCACACTAATAATCTATGAGTAAAAAAGTGCACGAAGATGAGATATGTTAATAAAGTCCGCAGGAGAGAAGAGAATAAAACAGTAATAGTTCAATAATTTCGCCTTCCACCTGACCTCTTCAAAAGCTTTATTACTATAAACAGAATAGGTACATACATAAAAATCATAAATTTTTTTCCTCACTGGAAAATAAGTTAACAGAACAATTGTTAAAGTTAAAATTAGTTTGTTTAAATCATAAAAAAATGCTCAAATTAGCAATTCAAAGAAGTTAAAAGAAAGAACTACTCAACGATTTGGAGATAGGTCATTTAAAACCTTTCTCTGAATTAGTACTGTTGGGAAATAATATGAAGGAATTTCTCTGAATTAGTACTGTTGGGAAACAATATGAAGGAATAAAGGGTCTATTTTATATATGCCTTGACTAATATTGAAGTTTTTTGTTTGCTGAAACTTATTCAAGTTTTTTCTAAAAAAATTCTCGTCATAGTATCTTTTTCTTTGAATAATATTTTTGTTTTGTTCCAAGGATAGGACAGCCACATTTTTGCACATGTAAATTAACAGCACTGTTTGGAGAATACGTGAATAGGGTGAAGGTCATAATATTATGCCCTTTATCCTTCTCCCATTTATGTAACTTAAGAAAATGCAATGACAATAATTAAATGAACATTGAATCTGGAAAAACCAAGATACTTATAACATTCAATATTACTCAATATAATAGACAGAAAATTGGGGTGTGGGGGGGGGCCGGAGACGGGGAGGCCAGGAGGGATGAGGAGGGGAAGGGGGAGGGAGGGACGGATGGGGATAAAGGACGTTCGAATGCATAGGTTAGTGATGCTTGGCAATACCATTTAAGTCAAGAGTAAACTCCTTAACTAACACTATTTGACAATGCACTTTATTACCAAAAATTAGCTGGAGGTGTTTGTACACTGTATCAAAGTCGATCAAAATAATTAGTTTGAAAGATATTTGAGAAAAACGATGAAATGGAAATGGATTATAAGTTTGAAGAGCAGTCGATTTTTTGTTTGCAAATAGATTTCTTAATAAAGGTGTAAGTATGATAAAACATGAATAACTGAGAAAGTTTCTTTGCGTGTTGTTCGCTTCGCATTGTTGTTGATGATGCTGATGGTGCTCCAAGTTCATTGAAGCTTCATAGCTCTGAAGTTTGTATCCTCTTGTATTTCCTTACTTGTGCACCAGTGGCTTTGGTAAAGCTTATCGGGGATTAGGCCTAGGAGTTAGGTTTACGTTTTTACATTTTAACTTCAGTGTAGGACTTATTGGCTGTTAGTCATGAAGGAAAAATTAAAAAGAAATGATAAAAATTAGATGAAAGAAAGCTGTCATTTTTGGTGGGGTACTTATCGTTCAATACCGACTGGCTATAGTATTGCATTTTTTTTCGGTGACACTGTCTTTGACGAAGTTACTTCTGCATTTATGTTTATTTTAAGCACGTTTTATGTTAATATTATATATCAGCCTAATACCGAGGGCAATGCCAAACTACCCCTTTTTCCATTCACACCCCAATTTCGTTGTTTTGTCCCCACCCTCTCCCTCTCTGTTCCCTGATTCCCGTTTTTCTTTCTCCAATAGTCTGTAAAGAAGGCTGCCGTAAAACAGAGATTCATTTAAAAAGTTAAAAACACAACAACAGAATATGTAGGTCGGTGAATGGGTGTAGTTTCAAATGACCGTATCAGGACCGTCGCACGTTTCTCTCTCTCTCTCTCTCTCTCTCTCTCTCTCTCTCTCTCTCTCTCTCTCTGCTGTGGTGGATTGATAACAGTAAATATTAAAATGCTTTCAAAATATAATATGATTTTTCTTTGCTTAGACCGCCAGGATTGTCTTAGTCTGGTTTATCGGCTTTGTATGGTTATTGACGTATCGTGCATAAATTGTAAAACGAAGAGAGGACTTTATTTTTCTTGTAAAGAGAACGAGAGTCTAAGGAAATCGCAAATGTCGTAATGACATCCTGGTTCGATGGAGTGCCCAAAATATAAGGCTTGTGGCGCGAATGTCAACCTCACATTTCCCGTTCTGGCTCACGACCTTCGTCGACATCAAAGACCTTAGGATACCCCCTGGCGCTATTCTGAAAAGGTCATTTCCGACTGGAAGTTTCGATACGTACAGAATGAATGAGACGTTCGTTGGTATATGATGTCTTTATGCTGAATTAGAGCTTGTTGGCTTTGATGTGGTGTTTTTTAATTTATTGATTGAATTTTGAACTGTGTCCGGGCGAATGGGTACATTATGTAAGTGCACGTTTGTGATTTTTTCGAAAGGAGAGAAATGCTCGAATGCTGGGATATTTCGGGTGAGAGCCTGGTGTGTATACGGAAATAAATACCATCTTATTCTGAATGTAAAGGTGTTTGTTTTATTGTATTTGATATTTTACCTTGAGTGAGATTTGTGTTACGGTATTAACTGGATTGTTTTAAAGGCAGGGGAAAGGGGTAGATGGTATTTGGGTGCTGTTATTTTTACACTGTGCCTCTAGTATTTTACCTTTTTAGATTCTGCACTTTTTACGAAAAAGAGATTACTCACCATAGCGTAATATTTACCTCAGTAATTTCAGTGTCGCAGGAAATTGCTGAATCGATTAGACGATCTCTAAAGCGCAAAGCGAAGCAAACAAACAACTTATATTTCGGTAATGGATTATTTATGTCCTTATTAAATAGAGGAGGATTCAAGACTCGTCGTGTAACTCAAAAGTGTACCGTAATGTTCTTAGATGAGTCGGTGCAAACATTTCGAAAAGCGATGTGTACTAAAGTCAGTGTTTTCAGTATTGCGAATTTAACCTGCTTAATTTTAGATTCTTGCCCGGGGGAGGGGTGCATAATATTTTGGAAAAGGGTATCAAAAGTCGCTGTTATGAATGACGAAAGTTTTTATTTTGTAAAGAGAGACGTAGAAAGATGTTGATATGAGATAATTGGTGACGAAAAAGGAAGTTGTATTTTTTTTCTTTTTTTTCATTATACAACATATTGCCTACCAATATGTTGTATAATATAGGAATTGATATGTTATAATTGTCCCATTGTAATTTGTCGCCATGCATTTGTGTGTGTGTGTGTGTGGTTGTGGCTGTTTACCAGAAAAATACTTGTAAGGATGTACATGATTCGTATTTATTCATGTTTTTTTCCTTTCCTTATTATTTGTAATTGTGTGTTCCATGTGACTGTACGTATAATTATTTATTTGCGTGCCCATATTCTGTACATAAAATGGTGTAGAAGTTGTTAATAATATTAGATTAGGTGGTTATTCGCCAATCTTACATATTTTATGATAATTTCTATCACTGTAATGATTTAATTACGGTAATGCAAAATCCGATTTACTAAATCATCGTTATTAAGTTTATTGGATTAAATTGATTTAGTGGCTTTACTGGTATTTTGTAATCAGGTAAGCAAAATTCCCATCGATATTTAACATTTTCCTGCTATTTTAGTTGTTGCTCCACTGCCAGTGCGAAGAGTTATGCAGTTTTTCTAATATTATGCAGTCTAGTTGTTTTTTCTAGACTTTGTCCTTGAATGCCTTTGATAGTTTCGAATGAAAAACTTCGGAACTGGTTTTAAAATAGGGCAGTGATGCTGAAATAGAACTTACGAAGTTGCATATATGTCACTGTAACATCGGTACACGGACGGGATGCCGAATGCATTTTTGTCGAAGGACAAGAAGCAGAAGCCAGGAAGCCGAACGGACAGAATGCCGAGCAGACATAATGACGAACAGACACAATGCCGAACAGACATTAAGTCGAACGGACAAAATGCCGAATATGCTAAGATTACGAAAGATAAATATAAGCAAAAAAATAATAATAGTTAAACAATTTTTGACTTTTCACTAATTCGATCATTACTATTTAACTGCTTGTTAAATTAACAATTACCTAGTTTACTAATACTGCTTTGTAGTTATATATTTTTTTCTGTATTCAAATTGACTATGGATTTTATTTTTTTCGAGTTCAACCATGGAATTCACTAAGACAGGACGTGGTGGCCGAAAATTGCTTCATAATGGATATTCATACGTTGTCGATAAAACTGTTAAAGAAACTACTTACTGGAAATGTGAGCGACGAAAAGTGTGCGATGGTAGAATTAGAACGATTAGTGATACCGAACACGGACAAGCTTCAGATCATTCACATCCTCCCGACGGTGCTCATAATACCATTTTAAAAGCTTTGGATAAAATGAAGACTACAGCAGAACAAACAGAAGAGGTAACAAGCCGTGTAATAAATAATGTCTTGGAAGAACTGCCGCTCAGCATTGCTGGTTCTATACCTAAAAGAGGAACACTCGCAAAAATGGTAAGGCGAGCAAGAAAGAATGAAGAAAGTGAAAACTTGGACATGACAACCCGTGGCGAGAATTTTCGTCGTTATGAAACCTCCTCTGTTACAATTTTATCGACAGAAAATAACTTGGAATTATTATCTAAAAAACAAGCATGGTTTGCCGATGGAACATTTGACTCCGCTCCTTTAAGCAAACAGCTTTATACCATACATGCCATTGTTTTAAAAAGTAAAAGCTTGCCATTGGTGTACTGTATTCCCAGTAACAAAGAAGAAAAATCATATGACGAAATTTTTGGATTTTTAAAAAGCAGAGGTGTTCAGGAGCCTGATTCAATAACTGTTGATTTCGAAAGAACAACAATAAATAGCATTAAAAAGAACTTTCCTAATACATCTATATCAGGTTGTTCTTTCATTTCGGCCAATGTTTATGGCGGAATATCCAGTCTTGTGGTCTACAGCAGTGGTATGTTGAACCCAGTAATGCTATTTTCATCAAGCAGTTACAAGCACTTGCTTTCGTCCCACCTGCAGATGTACATGATGTATTTGACGAATTGGTGAATTCCTTAGATGCTGAAACTGATGAATTACTAAGTGATTTTCTGGTTTACTTCGAAAGTACGTGGTTAGGGATAATCCAGGGATAATCACGACCTGACAAGAAATACGATGCCATTAACGATAGAATAAAATCCATATTTTGTTCTTATGATAAGCACGAAGGATTAGTGTTTCTACGATCTCTAACTCCCAATATTTAAATATTTTACTTTTAAAAACATTGTCGAAATAAAATATTAATCAAGCATTTTACTTTTATTTTGCTCCTTTTGTCTTTATATGTGTTCTGAAATTTTCAAAACAAACAAAGAAAAAGCCTTCTTATCGATTTTCTAACGACTGACGAAAAAAAAATTACTATTGTTTTTTTTATAGTCAAATTTGAATAAAGAAAAAATATATATAACTACAAAGCAGTATTATTAAACTAGGTAATTGTTGATTAAACAAGCAGTTTAAATAGTAATTATCGAATTAGTGAAAAGTCATCTATATCTCTCAGCAAATGTTATCATCCTATTTATTTTTATTTTGCTTATATTTATCTTTCGTAATTTTAGCAATATTCGGCATTTTGTCCGTTCGACTTAATGTCTGTTCGGCATTGTGTCTGTTCGGCATTATGTCTGTTCGGCTTTCTGTCCGTTCGCTTCCTGGCTTCTGCTTCTTGTCCTTCGACAAAAATGCATTCGGCATCCCGTCCGTGCACGGTAACATCTCCCGTGTAAGCGGAAAAAAAAAAAAAAAAAAAGTTGGGTCTTATGATGCACAGCAAAGCAGCTGCATGGACTTCTTTAAAAAAAATGTTATTTGTGTTTTTTTAAGCATCCTAGCTTTTTTGGTTTTAGTGCTTTGTGGTTAAAAAAAAATCTTCTGGTCTGGATTTTTGCCCTGGAAAATTGGCTACACAGTAGGATCATGATGTTAAAATGAAAGTTCCAGAGCTGTATCATTTACTATTGCAGCGCCTTCTCTGAAAAAAAAAATGCGCACCAGTTCAGCAAAAACGAAATGAAGGAATTTATTTCAGTTTTCTTTTTCCAATATATCTCGAGTTCAGTTCAGTGCACCTGTGCCATGAGATTTCGGTCTGTTCATTCGTTTTATTATTGAGTCTGTTCTATCAATAAAAATGGTAGGCTAAACCTGCCAAAAAATTGCGAAAATTGGTCTGTTTTTTCCCGAAGACTTCATGTTTGTTGCAAAAAAAATATGAGCGCGGTGTTATCGAAGTGCTTCATTATTCCTCCTCCTCCTCCTCCTCCTCCTCCTCGTTATTATTATTATTATTATTATTATTATTATTATTATTATTATTATTATTATTATTATTGTTTTATTATTATTATTATTATATATATATATATATATTTTTTTTTTTTTCTCTCTCTCCTCTCCTCTAATTTCTCTCTCTCTCTCTCTCTCTCTCTCTCTCTTTTTTTTCTTTTTTTTCCTTCTTTTCTGTGCTCTATCACAGTCCTCCAATTCGACTGGGTGGTATTTATAGTGTGGGGTTCCGGGTTGCATCATAGCTTCTTAGGAGTCCATCACTTTTCTTACTATGTGCGCGTTTTTAGGATCACACTCTTCTGCATGAGTCCCTGAGCTACTTCAGCCTCTAGTTTTTCTAGATTCCTTTTCAGGGATTTTGGGATCGTGCCTAGTGTTCCTATGATTATGGGTACAATTTCCACTGGCATATCCCATATCCTTCTTATTTTATATTTTGAGGTGTTGATACTTATCCATTTTTTTCCCCCTCTTTCTCTTCAACTCTGGTGTCCCATGGTACTGCGACCTCAGTGAGTGATACTCTTCCTGATTTTGTCAATCAACGTCGCGGCTGGTATATTTGCACATATCACCCTATCTGTTCTGATACCATAGTCCCAGAGGATCTTTGCCTGATCGTTTTCTATCACTCCTTCAGGTTGGTACTCGTTATCACTTATTACTACAAGGTAGCTGATGTTTCTTGCACAGGCTCCAGTGGAGGGCTTTTGCCACTGAATCATGCCTCTTTTGTACTGGTTCTGTGCAAGTGCCGGACATTCGCTTGCTATTTGGTTTATGGTTTCATTTTTCGTATTGCACTTCCTACATATGGGAGAGATGTTATTTCCATCTATCGTTCTTTGAACATATCTGGTTCTTAGGGCCTGATCTTGTGCTGCTGTTATCATTCCTTCAGTTTCCTTCTTGAGCTCTCCCCTCTGTATCCATTGCCATTGTGTCATCGCTGGCTAGTTCTTTAGATTGTCTCATGTATTGTCCGTGCATTGGTTTGTTGTGCCAGTCCTCTGTTCTGTTTGTCATCCTCCTGTTTGTCTACTTTTATCAGTCCTTCTTCCCATGCTCTCTTGAGCCACTCGTCTTCACTGGTTTCAGAAATTGCCCCAATGCTCTGTTCTCGATGTTGACGCAGTCCTCTATACTTAGTAGTCCTCTCCCTCCTTCCTTCCCTGTTATGTATAGTATGTCCGTATTTGCTCTTGGATGTAGTGCTTTGTGTATTGTCATATGTCCTAGTTTTCTGGTCTATGCTGCGGAGTTCTGCCTTCTTCCATTCCACTATTCCTGCGCTGTATTTGATTACTGGCACTTGCCCATGGGTTTGTTTATGGCTTTTATCATATTTGCCACGGCGTTGAGTTTTGACTTGAGTATCGCCTTGAGTCTCTGCATATATTTTGTCCTGATCGTGTCCTTCATCTATTGGTGTTTTATATCCCCTCCTTCCATTATTCCCAGGTATTTGTATCCCGTCTCTTCGATGTGTATGATGTTGCTCTCATCTGATAGCTTATCCCTTCAGTCCTTGTTACTTTGCCCTTTTGATTAACCGTCAGATAGTTAATTCTGTTGCCTCTTTTCTTGAGTTGGTACCCAGCATCCATTTTCTGCAGTACTTTTGTCATGGGAATCATGGCTACTACGAAGAGTAGTGGGGACAGTGAGTTGCCCTGGAAGATCCCTCTCTTGATATTAACCTCTGCTAGTCTTATTCCAGAGCTTGTAAGTATTGTATTCCAGTTGCGCATTGTATTTTTGAGGAAGCTGATGGCGTTTTTCTCTGCCCCACATATTTTCAGCCATTCTATTATTATTATTATTATTATTATTATTATTATATTATATTATTAACTGCATCATCCCTCTGTATGGAAATAGATCGAAAATCATAGTTACAAAGTATGGTATATAAAGTCTATTGGAATATTTCATATATAAGCAAAACACTTAGAAAACAAATTTTATTAGCAGAGGAAGGAAGTGAAAATTAGACCTGAAAAATCATATTCGTGTGCGTGAAATTGGCCATTGTATGAAAGAAACCTGACTTACTCAGACTATCTACAACAAGCCATTTTACAAAGGAAAAACAATCTCTTTCTCTCTCTCTCTCTCTCTCTCTCTCTCTCTCTCTCGTATTTACATCTTTTAAAATTAATAGCTTTTAAAAAAACAGCTTGCTGAAAGAAATGGCCTCTTTGTCCAATATAATACACTGTTTCAAAATAAGGAAAATATTTTTTTTCACTCATCTATTAAGAATAAATTATTTTTTTCTCTATGTTGAATACCTTGAGTCTCTGCGAGCATGCCTTATCAAAGAAAAGAGAATGTTAGCGACTTCAGCAAATGCAGATGACTTCAGCAAATGCAGATGAATGCGGAAGGTTCTGATTAATCTTTCGTGAAAGGGGCATCACTGCCAATTCCGGAATATGTTGGAAATATTGTTCGCGAATTTTAAGAAAGTTTGATCATTTAAACGAGATGCTCCAAACTTTTTCCAAAATTATTTTAGATTCCCTAGGTACTGTTTATTTTGAGTGAGCTCACTTTTATTTTGTATATAATTTTGATTTTTATTTAACCAATCAACTCATTACGAAGCCTTCTTGCCATCTCTGATGTTTATTTCATTGCATCAATGTACCATTTTCCAGTGGCTTAAACCATTTCTGTGTGTATTTTACGAAGAATTTTGCGTTATTTTTTTTAGTCTTACACTGTTTTCTGAAGGTGTTTCTTTCAAGTGATATTTTTAATGAAAATATTAGCTAAACAATAGGAACTATGCACAGATGTATATACAATATTTTTTTATAATGATATGGAGAGAGAGAGAGAAAGAAGGAATTAACTCTACATTTTTATTTTCGGGTGGTCTTCTTCACCCTGTTGTTCTCCTTGTCCTCAAAGGAGGTCAGCCCCTACCCCCTCCCCCGCCCACGTTCAGCGTTCTAGGTAAGGGATACGTGGGAGCAGATGACAAAATCTCGGTAGGAAAGTCGAGAAAACAACTTTTGTATCTTCGGCTTTTATTGTCAAATAAAGCACACAACACTTTTGAAATGTCTGGAATGTTGTTGTATATACTTGGCGCAGTCTTCCCTGGAAAATTTCAGAGCTTCACAAAAGGTTGAAAGCCTCGGAATATACGAGTTAGCTGTTTGTTTTGTATTAAGGTTTTTTCTTTCTATTCTTAGGTCATTTGCTGTCTTGCATTGTACGGTGTGGAAGTCTAGGAAGAGCTGTTGTAATGCCTTTTTTTATTTTTTTTTACAAAAAAAAAAGATATTTCGTATCTTCCCTTCATGATGTGTATAGAATATTTGTTTTATTCTCATCGCGTTTTACTCACCTTTTCTTCAAAGGAAGTTCTTCAGTGTTCCCATTTACCGTATATTCTTTGTAATATGCGAGATATTCAATCTCGTTGATCTCTTGGTATTGTACGTATACCGCAAATGGAACTGACCATTTTAGTGGTGGAAATTTCATTTTTAAATCTTCCATAAGTGTCATAGTTCTTCATTTTATGTTCTTGACATGAGCTTCCAATTATAAGCCTGGAGGTTGTGTTTCTCTTTCACGAGGTTTATTTTTCAAAACTAACAATTTTATTATTTTATGCTCAGGTAAATTCAACCTCGTTTAAAGACCGATGACACGAATACGTTTTGATAAGTAAAAATGAGTTACGATGGGTTTAGTCCGTATTGAAGTTGGTGATCACCACTTAATGCCCAACATTAACTGTGTTTGCTATACCGATCAAGTTTCGATCTGTAAAGTTAAGTATACTGGGTCTAGTCAGCCTAGTAATTTGGAATTTTAATCACCACTCAATAAAGGAGTCGATGGCATATACGCTCTCGTGAATATTTTCAAAACATGAGGTAGACCATAGGGGATGGTAGGCAGCGACAGTATTCTTATATATTGAAGTAGATTTACTGATTTCTACCATTAGCTTTCAAGTTTTAAATTTGGTGATGATGCGTTAATTTTTAGTGTATTATGCCCACTGAAGTAGCTGACAAAGCTTAGTAGTTTAGTATTTGGGCCTTATTTGAAAGTTCCGTGGTACGAACTGACGTGCTGTCTACTCTCCTATGAATTGGAAACTGGTATTCAGTACATTAGGCATTTTTTGTTTTTAGTTTTCTTTCTTATCAACACTCATCTTAAAGTATGATTTTAATAAGATGGTTGCCAACCGGTTGTCAGTGACCCTTTTCTTGGCGGACGTGGAACGTAAGTTCTTTATAGTAAGTGAACTATCAAGAATCTGTCAAGGAACAGGCTGATGTTGAGGGATAGCCCTAGTGCCTTTGGCAAATACACAGCGATGGATTGCCTGCCAGGTTCGTTAAGTGGATGTATTTTGAGAAGGAAAGATGTGATGAAGTAGGAGTTCGCAGGACCACTGCGAATAATTTTTTTACAAATGTTTATGTGTTGTAATGGTCAAGGAAAATTCTTGTAATAAACATAATGGTGTGTGTGTTTTTTTCTTTAATTGTTGCAGTTAGGTTCAGACGGCCAGCGATGGAAACTCTATGCAGGAGAGAGAGAGAGAGAGAAGAGAGAGGAGAGAGAGAGACGAGAGAGAGAGAGAGAGAGAGAGAGAGAGAGAGAGAGAGAGAGAGAGAGAGAGAGAGAACACCTGAAGGCTATGTTAAAAATCTAGGGAAATAAGGGTTAGGTCATTACGCAAACGAATTACATACTGCGTTTTAACATTTCGATGCTAGAAACAAAAGTTGAAGCTCCCTAATTGTACTCTAGACGGGGGTCATGAAGACAGACTTAAACTTTAAACTACAGAAATGAAGAAATTAATGTACTCTATCTGTACAAACCCCAGTATTTAATTAAAACATTTAGCAATTTGAACCGCATGGTATGGCAAAGAAGTGTTGTGTTTGTCCTTTTGCCGGTTAAATAATTTTTTTATATTGCCGTCAGCACTTCCATTGATGATGTAAACTTTTTTTATCTGTAACCTATATATATATATTGCTGACGCAATAGTGTAGCCTTAAATAGTTTTTAGTACCCTCACGATGACTTTCCAGTATAAGCCGAATGTCTTGGTCCTTTTAATTCCCACGTGAGATAATTTTACAATTCCCATCTACATGACCATTGTGGAAAAATGTAGTATATATATAGATATATATATATATAGATATATATATATATATATATATATATTATATATATATATATAGATACATGTGTGTGTGTATGCGTGTGGAAATTGTGTCCCAAATTATCGTAGGATATTTCAATATTTTTACATATTCATACTTTCTAAAAAAAAGAAACTGTAACGACAGAATACGCAGAAAAATAATTCATTTGGATTTCATTTTTGCAAGATAATACGCCTGTGGTTTTAATGAGAGAGAGAGAGAGAGAGAGAGAGAGAGAGAGAGAGAGAGAGAATAAGTATATCTCAGTTTAACCAGACCACTCAGCTGACTAACAGCTCTCCTAGGGCTGGTCCGAAGGATTAGATATTTTTACGTGGCTAGGAACCAGTTGGTTTCTTAGCAAAGGGGCCTACAGCTTATTGTAGGTCCGAACCACATTATATCGAGAAATTAATTTTTAATCACCAGAAACAAATGCCTCTGAGTCCACGTTGGCAAAGTGGGGAATCGAACTCACGAGTACCGAGTCGGTAGGTGAGCACGTAAACCACTTTGCAACGAGGAACTGAGAGAGAGAGAGAGATTCACATCCCAGGATCTGGTAGAGTTGACCTTTCTTCTTTCTAGACTACGTAGAACGAGTGAGTGAGAAGACTTGTATTTGTTTTCTTATTTCTTAATGAAGCTGCCGAAGAAGGAAGGAAGAAGGGGACCCTAACCCCTACAGGGAGCAATATTCTTACGTTCCAGAGAATTTAAGACTGATATTGAGGGAAAACGGAAGAGGGGAAAAATTCCAAACCTTTACGGGAAAGATGCACACACCGATCATTGAATTGGCTGACTGGCGATTTCTCAATGATTGGGTTTCTATGTGCAGAGAAGCCTTTCCCAACGGCTTGAGTAAAGAAGAAATTCCAGCCAAATTAGGCTCAATCGATCAGCGGCCCCGGATATTATCCATAAAGAAAGTGAAAGTAAACAAAATTGCACTTTTTAACCTTCCGACGCTGGAAGTAAAAGATGAAGTATCTCTCAATTATACTTCAGACAGGGACAGTGAAGACAGCCTTAAAAAACATTTAATCTCTAGAGTCTTTGATGACAAACTTGAAGCGTTAACAACAGGGAGGAAAAGAGGACTTTGTAATATCTAGAGAACCCCCCTCCCCTCTGAATTTGTAATATCTAGAGAAACCCCCCTCCCCTCTGAATTTGTAATATCTAGAGAAACCCCCCTCCCCTCTAAATTTGTAATATCTAGAGAAACAACCCCCATATTTTTTCTTATTTTAGTTTTATTTTTTTAAGGAATATATCTAACTGTTTGAACTAAATATATAGTCAAGTTTCATTTGTTGGGCCTTCGATTATCTACCAGTCTTGCTGGTTGGATAAAAATTTTATTTTTTATGTGAACACTTCCGCAGATGATCCGTTTCCCTTTTAATGCAGCGTTTTCACTGGGAATTTAGACCATCCATCTTATTCCATCATACTTGGTGGTTTAATTCGCATATTCTCACATCCTTCATGGTGGTCGGTTTTCGACCAGCAGTCTCCCTGTTCTCTCGTTATATCTCTTCGCTTATTCAGTTCTTTATTACTTGAACGTTAAAAGATGAGTTACTTATTTCATTACTGTTATTGTTATAGATGCTGAAACCACTCCTTTTGTTGACATTTTTCCTTATAGTATTGATGCGGCTGGAACTGCCCGAGTTACGTTCTGCCGCTGTCAACATTATGATGTGAATCCGATTTTCTGTAGTAAAAAGTTTCCCCGGAGAATCACACTTTTGTCTTGGACTCTTGCCAGTTATCCTTCTTATTCTTACTCCCATAATTTTGGTTAGTGAGTTCCGATTCAGTGTTTTGGTATGCAAATTCATCCCCATTCAGATGAGATTGGTGGCTGCCAACGACTGTGGAGAATCCTGTCGTCGTTTTAATCAAAATTATTAGAAGGGACTGATTCATAGAAGGTTGAGTAGATGGGCAGACAGAAAGATTGGTGAATAAGTTGGAAGTAGATGATAATAGACGCAGAGAGAGATATGTTGGCATTTGATGAACACACATTAGTCTTTGTCGGATGCGCTGTTGACTTGAAAGTTAATGAAGGAATAAATTTCCCTTTTTCTTTTTTTTTTTCTTTTTTTGCAGCGATTTAACTCTCTACGCCATAAAGATGAACTCCTAGGGATTGAACGTTTCTCCCATAAATTTTAACTTTTCCGGCGATGTGGTTCCTAATGTATTTCCGTAAAACATACGCCAATCTAATCTTGTGACTAGTGCGATGAACGTCTAACAAAGTTTGTCTGTGAATGGCATAAAAGACTTACAATAACTTTAATGGATCATTGAATTCCTCCTTGTATTGTAATTTGTTTACTTGTACAATTGAACATTTGATGTCAACGTCAGTTCACGGGAATGGATGTATCACATAAAACCTTTTTAATCTTTTTCACTTGTGTTCAGTTATCTCTTTTTTCTCCTTTCCCTTATCCGCATATTTTTTATGACGAGCCAACTATTTTCGCCCTTCTGCGTAGATCTACAACGGCGGCGAAGCTATTACTTCGCCTGGTGCAGCGTCCTTCGGATCATCGTCATTATCAGCACTATCATCATTACCATCAACGCCGGCTTTTTGAAAAAGATGCTGCTTCTTGAGCGAGACCGGCTGAAAAGAAAGACGATGCTGGAAAAAGAGTGAGTGAGTGTAAACATACTTTTTGGGAGGCAGCCACATCTTAACGAGAATCCATAGAAGTTAACTTTGATGTTTAGACAGGGTAGAAAGAAAGCGACGGATGTGGAGGAGAAAGGAGAGAAACACTCCAGTTCTTCTCTCCTCTGGATTGAAGCTGATTTATCTGCTGCTAACGCAAAGCTTCCTTTTTCCTTCCTCTTGTTGGTTTCATTAGTGCCAGTACTGAAGCTGATGACTGCGCTCAGAATAGTGCGTCTTGTAACGGAATGAATTGGCTCCCCTCCTTCTGTTCTAACAATAAATACCTTGACTCCCTAAGGGCGCACGCACATGTACACATACACAGTCCTACACAGCAGCACGTACACGTACTAACGGGCCTAGCTACCTTTATCCTTTTTTTGTTATTCATTTAAGGTAGCTCCTCAACCGGGAGTGTTTTTTTTTTTTATCACTCCACTCTGGCGTTGTATGGTTAGTGCTCGGTTATTTGTGTTCTTTTCTACTCCCAGCTTTCACTTTGAATAACTGAAAATTTCGGAAATTGACATTTCAAGTTCTGAACACAGAAAGAAGACGTAGGCATGTCTCAAGGGTCTTTGCAGCGTCCAATTGATCCCTAGCTGCAACCCCTTTCATTCCGTTGGCTGTAGCTTTTCACTCTTCTCTTTCTTTCATCTTACTTTCTAATCTCGTAACAGTTGATTCATAGCGCAACTGCAAGCTCTTCTTCTTTTTAGACATTTAGGACTTTTTACGGTCAATTTCCGTTTCAGAGCTGCATGACCATATAGATCCCAGTATTTGGCCTTTGGCCTAAATTTCATATTTTAGTCTACTTTCGCCTATAATGCAGGTACGATTTTCGTTAATATCTACTTTACAAGATTTTGCATAATCCTGCTGACACACAAATAAACCTAACCACACCGAAAGCAAAACCAACTTGACTGAGTGATGTACTACTATAATAGTCACTGTTTTCAAGGTCTCTACAAACTGGGGTCATGTTCAGAGAAAACATGTGACTTTTCCTTCATATGCGCGCACATGAATGAAACTCGTGCTTAAAAGGCTTTCGTACAAGCGTCTGGTGCCTAGATTAGGAGCACCAACACAACTAAAACCCATCGGTTATAAATGCAATGATTTTCATTACATCAGCAGTTATTCCAATGATTCCGTGATTTCAAGGCCCCATATTTTTCTCAACTATGAAGAAAATCCAGCATTCCAGGGATTTCACAGAAAAGTTTCAGTATTTCAAATGGGCGCGCTCTCATTCACTTATTTTGCCTTTGAACTGTTTGTGTATCACATCAGGTCATTACATGTAGGGCACAGCAGTGTCATATTCCATATGGGGTCAAGTCTGCTTTTCTTCTCTTTTCTCTTTTGCCTTCTTCACTTATTAGGTTTCAGGTGTATTCATTATGAAACCCACTTTTGATAAACACATTTAACCATTAGCAAAACTCCATTTTCTGCATATTTAAAGTGAAGTGGAGGATTCAAGTGACTTTGAGTGCTTCAAGACAGTCAGTGATGTGTTGTTTCCTTTTTTCACCGCCCATACATGCAACCATTATGCATTTAATCAAATAAGTTACAATTGGTAATTGGTCTTGTGCACCGTCTTTATACACACACACACACACACCACACACACACACACACACACACACACACACAGAGAGAGAGAGAGAGAGAGAGAGAGAGAGAGAGAGAGAGAGAGAGAGAGAGAGAGATGTAATTTGGTTAGATTCCATTAACTTTACCTTCAGCGAAGCTTGATATGCTTTTGTAATTATATATATATATATACTATAATATATATATATATATATATATATATTATCTATATATATATATATATATATATATATA
>NC_087200.1:177554473-177556973 GCF_015104395.2 Macrobrachium nipponense | reverse complement strand
TATATGAATCACGGTGATGTGATAATTATATATATATATATATATATATATATATATATATATATATATATATTTATATATATATGTATTCATGCATCATCTCAAAACCGAAAATAGATCCGACCTCTCTTATACAGTCTCGAAGTGCACCCCCTATGGTTTGTTCACGCTTGGCCAATTACATCCCATTTAAGTTTGTACCACGAGAGGAGTTCAGCAGCATAGTTTTGGTTATTGGTATAGAGATGAATATATTATTTCAAATGTTCCTTGTGTAGTTTATATATTCCTTCTATTTACTGTATACACAATTTGATTTCAAGTTTTGAAAATCCGGTAGTCAACGGAAAGGTTAGTCTTTCTTGGATAACGGTATATTAAAAAGAAAGAAAAAAAAAACTTTCGATACTATTAATAATTTTCTTTTCCTGAAAAAGATAGCGTAAGGTTGTAGTAACTGTTCTTTCATAACATATCCAAGTTATTGCTCAAATCCTGCGATTTAATGTAAACTGGACCTCTCCTTAAAAGGTTGCGAACACCGTTTTGGGTAGTGGCCCAAGATGACGTCATTAGTCCCCCTCCCTTCCCTCGTCCGCGATTTTTTTTTTTTTTTTCGCTAAGTTTAATTTCACATCGAGCGATTCACATGACTAGCGCTTATCACCATTTCGTTTATTCATAGGAAGTAGTACGACTATATCCGTAGTTGTTTGTGCACCCTTATCCATTGCGTCCCATTGTTGGGGTGAATAAGATTTTTTGAACGTAGTCATTACAACTCGCCTTGTACCCTCGGTGGGTATTGTGTGTAGTGAGGCCGCAGGTGGAATAGGAGAAACTGGGTAGGGGACGATAGGTAGCAGGGTATGGGGCGGGAGGTAGGAACGGGTATAGATTGGGCGTACAATACTAGTGCAAGGTTGGAGTCTCCCGTCTTCGTCGAGTGTGTAATCAACCATGTCGTTGGAATAGCACACGAACAGTTGGACTAAAATTAAACCTGACTTTTATTAGTTTTGTTATCAATAGATAGCAACAAACCGGATATATCTTGTGTGTGTTTATCTAATCACAGTCAAATACATTAAAATGGAAAGCCTCAGCGCCTAGGCGGAGAATTCCTTGACCTACGAGTGGGCAACATCGTATCGTTTAGCAAGGGCGGTTCCCTAACCATGTGGCATATCTCAAATATTTAGCGGGGCTTATTCTTCACGATAACTTTCATTTTGTTTATGTTTTAGCTTTATTGCATTTGAGATGACCAAAAATAGCATTAGTTAACAGAAATAAAACCATTTGGTTAATCTTTAGTGGTTTTTTAATGCTATCAGACGAGGAAGGCATAGATAGGTAAAAATAAAAAAAATAAAAAAAAATGAAACGTTTGCTGACCACGGATAAACATGGTTTTAAGTTCTTTGGTCTAGCGTGTGATAGAATAAGAATAGACATTTTGTTTAACTGTTCAGTATCGTAATTTGTATATGAAATGTCATCATCTGCACTTTTTGAAATGGTAAAGGTGACATTAGATATTTCTTTTGCGTTTTGAATAGATAGATTAAATTAGAAATATAATGAATTTTGATTTGGATTCAAATATTCCACGAACGGTTGCCAAAATAGTTTTCCTCATTTTTTCTTTCCGTAAAGTGGTTGTTAAATTCGGATTTATTTATTTGTAATTTTTAGCGACTGCAGATTAATTTAAGATCATTATTATATGTAAGCTGACCGAATAATATTTCTCTTTTAAAATACGTGTAGGTAAGAAATGAGTAAGTATGCATATAAATATCTCTCTCTCTCTCTCTCATCCACAGTATATGCCCTTAAGGGAAATCATGAGTTGGAGTGTTGTGAGGTGCTCGATAATTATCCTGGGTAGTCGTCGGCTTGTGAATTATGGAATGAAGTTTGAGAGAGGAGAGAGAGAGAGAGAGAGAGAGAGAGAGAGAGAGAGAGCGAGAGAGAGAATGCTTAATGGTTTTGTTTAATTCATGTCCGGTGGAAGGGTCTGCAGAGTAACAAATAATTCGTTATTTACTATAACTTGTCGTTGTATATATATACACATATGTATATATATATATATATATATATTATATATATATATATACACATATATACTTATATGATATATATACATATATATATATATATATATATATATATGAGTGTGTGAGCACGCACGAGTGAGCTGTGAAAATAGTCCCGAAAGGGTCAGCATATGAAAGTACCACAAAATTCTCTCTTCCTCTAAAGAGAGAGAGAGAGAGAGAGAGAGAGAGAGAGAGAGAGAGAGAGAGAGAGAGAGAGACAATGACAGGGTGAAGTGCTGCATCCAACATACATAGTAAGGTTTTTGCTCTTCAGAGTAGCAAACAACTGTGAAACATAACTGGGTTTTACTTCATGAAACTCTTACCTGAAGTTCCTGCTGTTTCTTGATTCCACACTTTTTATTAAGACAATAAGTTATAAAGAATTTTTA
>NC_087200.1:177501973-177549473 GCF_015104395.2 Macrobrachium nipponense | reverse complement strand
TTCTGCTTGTACTGTAAAATATTGTATATTTTCAACAAATAGAAAAAATTAAGTCAGACTTTATAATATACATACCATTGGCAGTCCCAACAACTTGGGCTTCTTCTGACGGACGATGTTGGGCTTGAGGAAGTAGAATATGTTCAATATCCACTTCTCCCTGTCCGTCAGTCGTCTTCCGTGTCGCTGTCATCACTCTGTATCTCATCCAACTCCGACTCCTGTAGGTGGAAGATGACATTTCCTCGACTTGAGTGTCTGCAGGAGTGGCTGTAGAAGTCTTCTCCGGGCCGAAAGAAGGTCCTGCAAGAAGATGTGACGTTGATGGTCCCTTCCTTGGTCGTTTTAGGAGGTCCGGCATCTTGAAGGGCGTTGTGGAGAGTACTTAGAGGAAACTGGTGGTCTCGGGAGACGGAAACAACAGCTGACCTGAGGGTTGTTGTTGTTGTTGTATTAGGCTAACACTTCTTGTTGGCACCGGCCTTTCCCTTGGAGGCGCCGACATGACCTTTTATACCACGCTTCAGCGTTGCCATGTCGTAGAGGGTTGTAAATGGGCGAACCGGTTTCCCTGTAGGGTACAGTGAATTAGGAGGCCCACGTGCTTCACGGCGGAAAGAAAACGACGACGGCGAACAATGCAGGTGACCCTAGCGCTTAGCCTGCAGTAGTCACCATGGGTCCCACGTGCAAATGCCTGGAGCTACGTCAGGTGACATTTGGCGTGACCACCCACGACGTGTTTTGAACATTTCAAAACTGAAGCAGGCTACGGCGCCCTAGTGGGCAGAGCTTAGAGCCCGGACGACCCGTCACCTTACGTCTACGATTTTACGTATGTTTTATGTTACATTTACGGTTTACTGATGTAAGCTGTTGCCAACTACCGATTTCCACTCATGCATGGGCGTGCGTGCATTTATACGTGAATGTGTGACCTTAGCATTAGCCTTAGACCGTCCCGTCATTACTGCATATATTTGTGACGTCATTGGTAGGTGGCCATAAAAGAAAACCAAGAAAACAAGTGAATTAAGGGTCACTATGGGAATTGTTTGCCCACACCCATTTTCTATCTCTTTCACGACCTTGTGTGAGAGGTCCCCGGTTAATCTCCAGGTACTGGAAGATAGTTTCCTTGTTCTACACTCTGGTGGGGTCAATACTGACTGATGATTTTTTTTTTACCTGAACCTCCGTTACATCAGCCACGTGACGTCATACACGAGATTGTCCTATTTTGGTCAGTAGCGGTCTAACCCTGTACTCTATTAATCCTGGCATGAACATTAATTTTTAGGACCAGGTTGGTAGCCGCCTGCCCTGAGTTCATTGATGGTCATGGCAACTTGTGTGTTAACAGCCCCTGACAGTCATTGGAGATAATCCACCCAAATATTGACCAGACCGAGCTTTGAATTGTTATTGTGGGTTAACTTAAACTGATATTGTTGACTGAGAAGCTAAGAAAACCTATAATTTGGCAAATCAATGATTAGATCAAAAGATTTGGTTGTAAGATCATATACTGTAATCACTGGAGATTATTCCAAAGGATCGGCAGAGAGACGGACTCATGCATTCCGTATGTGAACAATTCAAGTTACATATTGGTCGATTATTCGTTGAAGTGGTGAATAGATTTTTCATCAGCAGTGGTCTGAGACTCCGTTGAAATAAGCGCGAGCATTTTGGTTTGGAGGGTTTTGGTAGAGATTGAGGTTCATTGTTTTGAGTGGAATTGCCTTTGTGTAGATTTTGAGTGCGTCAACGTTAACGTTTATAGCTATAGTAGATTCACATCAGCCTTGCATTTGATGTCTAGGCCAGTCCCTTACGACGCTCCTGTTTGGCTGTTGATAAGCCAATCACAGGGCTGGAAACTCTCAGTCTCTCTCGAGAGTTCACATAGGCAGGATATATGTTCCATCTCTCCTGAGGTATACGTCTTTCAGGAGAGGTGGAACATACATCCTGCCTATGTGAACTCTCTCGAGAGACTTGAGTTTCCAGCCCTGTCATTGGCTTATCAACAGCCAATCAAGAACGTCGTAAGGGACTGGCCTAGATGTCAAATGCACAGTTGATGTGAATCTACTACAGGACATCTTGTAATCATTCGTAATGTACATTTGCCGGTGCAGAAGCATCACCAAATATGACGATAGCGCTACAGTGGCGTGATCGGTAAGGTCTTGGCCTGCCACCTCGGTGGCCACAAGTTTGATTCTTGGGCATTCCACTGAGGGGTTAGTGATGTATATTTCTGGTGATAGAAGTTCACTGTCGACGTTGGTCCTGTTGCTGAATAACCACTGGTTCCATGAACGTAAACACACCATACAAACGAACCAGATATTGCAAGATTCGATATTTTATCACCAAACTGTTAATGGCATTACTTAAATTTAAAAAGCATTTTGATCTTGCATAAGTTTATATTTTACTCGCATTTTGTTTAGTTATTTATTATTAGGTAAAAATAATTTTGGATTAATGACGCCATAGCGTTATTACAGAGTACAGAAACTATAACGTTAGGAAAAGGAAATTGGGAAGCTATTCTATAAAGGGACAATTGCTGATGTTTTCAGTGTACGGTATAGTTATGTGGGGTAAGCATTGCCCGCTTTTAAAATGGTGGTATGAAGAGTTTTGAAGAGATTTTTATCAACAACAACAGCATTTTATTCTCTATTATTGCTAATAATGATAATCACAAAACTTCATAATAGAATAAGTACTAAATATAAAAATAAAATACACCATACTATTCTTGTAGTGCAGTACTTATGTCAAATATTTAAATTGTAACTGGGAGCTTTCAGGAGTCAGTTACGCATTTAAAAATTATTTACGGTTGTAAATCTCCCAACTACATTTCTACGTTTTGTATTTGTACTGTACTAAACAATATTACAGTTTATTTTTCTATCAACATCGATAGTATATGAAAAAGGAGGAAAAAATATATCATCAAAACTTTTCCTGTGGGTAAAAATATTTTAAATATAGGTCTGTTTCTGTTAAAAATAATGTAGCAAGATACTTCCAGTATGATATTGGTGTGGTCTTGCTTTTCGAAACAGAATATTTCAGACTGATTCTTAGGGAATGAACGTCGGAAAACGGTAGGATTTAGACATTTTTTTTCACATTATGTTTATTTTGTATGTATCCTTTTTATTTATTTATTTCGAGAACCGTTCTTTAGTATATAGCGCTCATTTATATTTCCGGAGATTCCGTGTGTTGGATGGGAACGAATGGCTTTGTTAATAATGAAGCTTGAACTTTATCTGGTGGGTTGGACTGTAATTCTCTCTCTGAAAAAGTTTAAAACAAAGCTAGACAAAATCATTAGGACACTGAATGAACAGTATAACCTGCTCTTAGAGATAAGTGAGCACACGATGTCTCCTCGGCTGGACTAACAAGTCTTTGAGACACCCTAAGGACCTAATCCTTTGACTCTCTCTCTCTCTCTCTCTCTCTCTCTCTCTCTCTCTCTCTCTCTCTCTCTCTCTCTCTCTCTCTCTCTCTCTCTCTCTTGTCCTTTGAGTTGCTGGATTAGTAGACTTTAATTTCTGATATTCGTTCAGTATTACCAGCGTAGGAGGATGTTATAGGTTGTCTATGCACCCTTTACCATACCTTCATCGCTGGAAAAGTAGTTGTCTTATGAAGCTTTCTTCTTGCTGAATGTATTTTACTTTGGTTTTAATTATACAATTAAAGGTATCATTGTGATTTTGTTGTATCACCAGGCTGGGCACTTACAGCCAGAACTGCCATTTCCTTGGTTAATTATGTGACTAGGAATCCTCGTAGGTCTGCCACGAGTAGGCCTATGCATGGATACATTTTATTTATGACCTGGAAGATCGTCAACTGCTTCTTTGCAATCTGTTTAAATGCTTGTCTTCGTGCCTCTTTAACTTACCTCCCACTGATTTTCTAACCTCATCGGCTTTATTTTTATTTATTTATTTTTTTTACAGGTAGAAGGTGATAACAAATTGTTGCTAGTATATTATGATTCACTAATCCATCTGTGTTCTAATTATTTGGAGCTAGGCTTTCCGTGCTGTCCACTGAAGGTGACGTGGGTCAACGTAGAAGGTACTTGTTGGAAGTGATATGATAAAGTTTAAAGTTGACTGGTGTCATTGGCGTTGATGTAAGCCTCGCATACATCGACGCCAGCGACACCAGTTTCAACTTTAAACTTTTTCACATCACTTCCAACAAGTATTTTCTACGTTAACCCACGTCACCTACAGTTGGCAGCATGGAAAGCAATCAACAACGGTAGCTCCAAATAAGTAGTACACAAATGGATTTGCGAATCATAATATAACAGCAACAGCTTTTTTTATGAACTTCTTCCTGCAAAAAAAAAAAAAATCTGATGGAGTTAGAAAAATAATGGAAGATAAGCTAAACAGACAGGAAAACAAGCATTTAGCCTTTGCTGAGTGCGCTGGCTGTCTTGTGCATGATATCCCTTTTTAGTGTAACAAGAAGGTTTGCAGTATGAGTTCTTGGGTCTGGCTCTTTGTGATAGTTTAGTCAGCCTTATAGCTCAGGGTGCAGTTTCTGCTTGGTTTGATGGATTTTTTAAGACAGTTTTGGTATTTTAAAGGTCATTCATGTTGACAAGTGTTGGGAATCTCGTCTCTGCTCTAAGAGGCCAATGCCTGGTTCACATTTGTGCTCCAGTGATGTTCCACATTGCAGTAGTTTGAATAACTTCTAGAGTTTTATTTTGACTTTCTGTTTAATTAGAACTAGGGGTTGTGTATTCTCCCTGTGACTAGATCTAACAGTAAAATATTCACTGTGATGCTATTGAGATCCCGGATTAAGTAATTGAGCCTTTTTAGAGCATTAAGCCTGCATTATTTTCCTTTTTCGTTTTATTGCTCTCATTTACAGGTGTATGTTAGAGTTTACAGTTTTGCCTAATTAGGTGCTATTTTTTTCACCTGTTTAGTTGGTTTAACAATGGGTGAGTGGTTCCTTGTAATTATGTTCTGCTTATTGGTAATAACTTTCGTCAGTTTTCATTTATTTTCAATCTTAAGCACCTTGTACTTATTTTAGATGTGATTGAATTTTCTTCGATCTGCTTGTGTTGTTTACTTAGATCAAATACAACTTCAAGAGTGAGGCAATTCAAAGTAATGTACAGGAAGCACAATTGTAAAGTGATGACGATATAGCTAAAAAAAAATAGGCATTCATAGAAATGCGAAGGAAAGTGGTAACACTGCCGTAACACAAGCCTTGGGGGACCTGTCGCCAGAAAACTGGAAAATAGATTTTAGTTTTATTTTAAATAGCGTGAGGATGATTCTTGTGATCATCAATGCCAGTTTTTCTGTTTTTGAATTATGCATAGCAACGCAAAATGTCGTGCATATTAAGCAATGGGGAGATAACCAGGAGAGTATACACGTTTTTGCTTTCTAAAGAATGTAGTATTTTTTAACAGCAGCGACGAATAAATTTCTTTTTCTCGGAAAACAAGAATTAAAGAGGTTTTGTATTTGTTCTTTATTACTAGCTGGTGTGTGTTTGATTTTAATATTACAGTTAGTCGTCCTATTTAATCTGTTGGTTTTATAATAGAGAAATTAATGAATTATGTGACACAGGTTTTTTATTCTCCAGTTTGATTCTCTCTCTCTCTCTCTCTCTCTCTCTCTCTCTCTCTCTCTCTCTCTCTCTCTCTCTCACACACCACACACACACACTCTCTAAAAAAATCATTAGTACACTGTGAATGAGCAGTAAAACCTGCTTCTAGAGATAAGTGAGCACACGATGTCTCCTCGGTGGACTAAAAAGTTTCTGAGACATCCTAATCCTTGTAACTCAAAGGAATACTTATTTAGCGCACAGATTAAACAGAATGAACCCATAGCCCCCCCCCCCCCCTCCCCCCCCCCTCCACCTCAATCTCTCTCTCCTCCTCTCCTTCTCTCATCCTCTCTCTCTCTCTCTCTCTCTCTCTCTCTCTCTCTCTCTCTCTCTCTCTCCCTTCCCGGGGCGGTAATTGTTGTCAAAGGACGTGTCATATGTAATTTCAGACATCATTCCTTTAACCTAAATGCCGGCACAAATGTTGGTTGACGGAATGACACATAGCAAATAGAGAGAATTGGAATCTGCAATTAGTAGTCTCATTTTATGTGTAATTGGCTTTGAGAACTCTAACTGGAAAAACAGTTATTACCTTTTTCATGTGAAGTTGTAATCACCCACCCCTCTCTCTCTCTCTCTCTCTCTCTCTCTCTCTCGCTCTCTCTATTAATATTTGTCTGAAATTGGAAAGATTATGAAATTATATTACCCTAGAGATTAAATCTCTCTCTCTCTCTCTCTCTCTCTCTCTCCTCTCTCTCTCTCTCTCTCTCTCTCTCTCTCTCTGTGATGACATATTTTTGAGTGTAAAACTATTATCTTTGTTTCCTTTCAAATTCTCTCTCTCTCTCTCTCTCTCTCTCTCTCTCTCTCTCTCTCTCTCTCTCTCTCTCTGTTTTCAGGTTTGTGTTATGCCTATTTTCCCTCCATTTTCCGAAAAATATTTTAAATATCCATTTCTTACAGATATGTTTTCATAATGATGTCTATGCAGGGAATACGAGACACTGAGATGGTGAGATATAGACGTAAGCAGAAAATTTTGGTAAATATCTATATCAACAGGTTGGGCAGAATTGACGAGATGCAAGAACAGCAATTGCCTTAGAATCCACGATGAACAAAAAATGAGTGCAATATCAAGTTGAGATGCGCAGTTATGTAGAGAGTCGATGTGCTTACGGAGAACTTTTTTTTCTTTATTATATGAACCGGCTCGTGCTGTTTAAATTTCGGCACGGAGTGAAATGATGAGCAAAGCAGTGACTGTTATTGGGTTCATTTTTCCTGTCATAGAGAGAGAGAGAGAGAGAGATTTTGGCCATGCGCATGTGCGAGAGTGTATTTTGTATAAATATTTTAATGCCTAAAATAGTAGGGGAGACCGGGGCTAGTTGGCTACAAGGGTAAGTTGGCACACTCAAAATAACTTTGAAATTTACCAATACATATACTGTGTAATTGCCACGTGGTTCCTCAGTTACCAGCAAAATTCTGTAGAGATAGAACGTAGGAGCTCGAATTTATGAGACAAATTTTGATTTTGATGTTAGTAAGTAAATTTTTTTTTTATCTTTCTGTTATTTGCTATAACATCTATACATTGAAGAAAGATTATTTTTCAGTTATATCATAGTTTTCCTTATGGTTTAAAGATTCTATACCATTGAAATTAATCATTCAAGGAATCTCTGTGTGGAATGGTAAGTGGTTTTGTACCAAATGTAGGGATGGGTAAGTTGGCTCAAAACAAATGTGGCAAGTTGGCACGAGTACTGACTTGCATCACGTTATTTGATAACAATAGTAAGCCCATTTATTTATATAATTTACGTTTTGTTTCTGGATTTTTGGCAGGATAATGAGATTAGTGTCCTATCATTTCCTCAACAATGTTTTCACAAGTTGCAGCCCCTGGATTTTAGTGTTTATAGACCACTGAAGAAATGTGTTAACAGGGCATGTGATTCGTGGATGACTGGTAATCCAGGATCAAGTATGCCCATCTGCGACATTCCTGGTAAAGTTTCCTCGGCTTTACCTCTAGCTGTCACTTATTCTGATGTTTTCAATGGGTTTAGGATTGATGGAATTTCAACTTTGAATACAGACTATTTCAAGATTTTGATTTTACGGGTGGTTATGTAACAGATTGAGAGATGTCCGAAAAGACACATGGGCTTCAGATCAGTCATCAACGTGATACAGAGTTTAAGAACTGCTCCTGTTGCTTCAGAAGAAAGCTTAGCTGAAGACAGCCTGTGTTTGGTAAGCCAGGAGAGGTGTGGGTCCAGTGGAGGGCATGTAACATGTGGCAGTATGAAGACTACTGACGACGATTTATTTGACTCGTGCCACAATTACAACTAGATGGTGATCTGAAATAATACTAATGCCTTATATTTTGTATTTTGGAAATTCAGAGGGTATAATTGCTATTTGATTTAAATGCAATGTAGAAATTTTGTTGCAATTATCAATGTGACAACTTCCCCATAAGGTGTGCCAAGTGACCCCGTATAGGGGCAAGTTGGCACGAAAAAGTTATTTTTTTCTAAAGCTTATTGTTACCTTATGTTGGAAGCAAACAACAATTATTTTGCTATATGATAAAGACGAATGTTAATATTTTTCAATGGTGGTAAGAATTTTTCAAAAATGTTTTTTTTTATATTTGCAATAAGCAAAATTGTAAAAAGTGTGCCAACTAGCCCCGGTCTCCCCTACGTATCCTGATGAAGGTCAAATGCAGGATCTTCATGATGTTTCTTTGGTTACATCAAAATAGAGGTTGTTATTAGTCAAGGCCTGATTTTCAGGAGATTTAATAGAGCAGGCATAGGTTAAATTTCCATATCTTCTAATAGTCTGTGCTGTACGTGTAGAATGAATTTATTCATATGTTTTCAGATGATGTTGTTTATATCATTTAGCAATCATCAAAGGGGATCTAAGAATCTCATTCATCCGTGGCCCGGAAACTAATATGCTCACTTTCATGTTGCCTTAACAACAAATTGGAGCGAAAATGATTGAAGATCGCAGCACCATTTCATCTCACTTTTGTTTCAATCCAGAAAACAATATTTCCGCCGCATTTGTTCCCCATTGACGTGAAGACTCAAATGGTGAAGAAGCCTTAATTACCTTGAAAAGCTTATTAGCGCTTGACCTGGTGTGATTGATAGGTGCTCATATTGCTTGAGTCTCGAGTGTTATGTGTTTTTTCGAGAATTGGGGTGATCGAGTTGTCGGTCTGACAGTATAGAACTGTAACATGACGTGATGATTTCAAGGAGAAATAGGTATTAGTTCAGCGAGTGAGAAAATTATGATTCTTAAATTGAGCTGATATTTCCAGTCATTTTATCTCGCATGCAAGACAACTAAGTGTTCAAGGATTTAGAATAAGAAGCAGACTTTGTTTGAAATTTGATATATATTTCTGAACTCTTGGTCAGTAGACAATTCAATTGAAGTTCAAGGCTGATCTATATAATTATTGTTCCGAATGTTTTTAGAAAATAGGAGTTGTCTGTCTCAGATAAATTGGAGTATATTAAATCTAGGAGGGTGATACTCGCAGCTAGTTCACTTTCCGAAATCTATCAAAACATGATCGAGCAGGGTTCTCGACCACAAGAAACCGTTATAGAAACATTAATTATCATTCTCTAAGATGGTGAGATTTAGTTAATTTTAAGCAAGCTTTCCTTCTTGTTAACTGGGTGCCTTTCTCTCTCTCTCTCTCTCTCTCTCTCTCTTCTCTCTCTCTCTCTCTCTTTCTGATTTATCATGAGAGGAAAATTTAATTGCCATTCATTTAAAAGTAGATATTTTTGTAACTGCCCTCTATTATTCGTTTTGACGAATCGCATTTCAAAATTGTAGTTTTATACATGTAAAGCTTTTGTTATTTCAGGAAAATAACCGATTCGCATAAAAGTTTATTTTCCTAAATATCTTCTCTTTATGAGATGGGCCTCCTTCTGTAGCTGCAAAGTCCCTAAGAGTAGACTTTTCCCTCGTGGAACCTGTTTAATTAAGGGAGTTTGTGGTCTATTTTCGGGAAAAGATGAAGTAATCATTATAACGTCCATCTTTCGAAGGGCATCAGTAATTTGAAGTTTGTACCTTCTGTGTAATTACTGTCATTTAAAATATATATATATTTTTATTTGAACTTGTGACCTGATTTGTAGGTAATTTTTTCTGATTTGAATATGTGTATAATTTCTGGTAATTTGTATTTACTCCCGTACAGGTATGTTATTACTATAAAGGGAAAAGTGTTGGTAGACTTATTTTCATGGTAAATTATAATCTGCCTCTTTATTGTTACCCGTCGCGAGTTATGGTCAAAAGAAGGCGAGGAATGGATGGGTGAGGCGGCGATGCCAAATGTACGTTCCTCATTTTGCGGATAAAGCGATTATAGATTTCTTTGTGATTCTTTAAAAGACGGATTCCTTTGAGGAACTTATCTAATTATCTATAGGTCAACATTGTAATTTAATTATTTCTAGAAACAATATACATAGATAATAATTAAGACTAAATTGTCGAAAGGGCTTTCCTAACGTGTTGCCAAATCTGTTTTTAGCCCCAAGGGATGGTGAAGAGGATAACAGTTAGAGAGAGAGAGAGAGAGAGAGTGTACAAAGATTATACTGTAATTTACATTGATGCAGTTGTAACAAACCTCGGCAATGAGTAAAAAATTAAGATAAAGCAAAATAAAGATTTTAATAATTGAAAAAAAAAAGCGAGCCTTACAATTAATGGAAATGATGTAATCAATGTAATAAATAACCCCAAAGTTATAAATTAACTTGTCTTACAGTTGTTATTCCTTAAAGGAAAGAGAGAGAGAGAGAGAGAGAGAGAGAGAGAGAGAGAGAGAGAGAGAGATAACTGGTTATTGGAGATAGTTATTATTTAAATTTCTTTTCATTTTTGTTCACATACCTCGGTGTTTGGTAATAACTTATCGTTTCCAGAAGGGTTCAGCTCTAAGCTCCGCTATGCGTATATGAGAGAAAGAAAACCAGGAAATACCACAGAGGATTATAACAGGTCAGGGTCACAGGAAAGGGTACCCACAATCCTCGTGATATATTTCAGGTACATGGCGACCTGGACCCCACAATTTGACTGACTTTGGTGGTTCCACTATACCTTTTATTACACACACGCACGCATTCACACACACACACACACACACACACACACACACACACACACACATATATATATATATATATATATATATATATATATATATATATATATATATATATGGAAGTGAAGACATAGGAATGTGTTTCGCATAAATAGATTTGTGACACGCAGCGGGAACGAACCCCGGTCTTTCGACTGAGTCCGTATCGCTAATCACCTATACTGAAGTCTAACTGGAAAAGACTGGGGTTCGGTCACGTTGTGAGTCAGAAATTATATATATATATATATATATATATATATACAAAAGTATTTAGCCTTTTCAGTTTTTCAATTTTCCTTCATGGTTGTAACTTTGTTCACACACACACACATGTGTATATGTATATATATATATATATATATATTATATATATATATATATATATATATATATATATATATATATATATATGTGTGTGTGTGTGAACAAAGTTACAACCATGAAGGAAAATTGAAAAACTGAAAAGGCTAAATACTTTCGTCTCATCACCAGACGTGATAACAGCAACTAAACAAACACAGAAGCAAGGGTCTATATAAATGGTGGGTACCAGTCATAAGGGATTACAAAAAGGTCGGGAGGTCACAGAACGGTCAACAGATTTCGATTTTGTTGACCGTTCAGTGGCCTCCGGACCTTTTTGTACTTGTACTCACCATTTATATAGGCCTCTGCTTCAGTTCTTATCACGCCAATAGGGGGATTCTGACACATGTCGCTTAACTGCACTCATATTCCTTAAAACATCAGGCATGGTTTATTGTTTGTCAACAAGGTTTTTACGACTGTATGCCCTTGCTGTCATGAACCACAGTTATTGACGGTAGGCCTTGCCTTTAATTAAAACGTCCACCTACAAGGCAGCAGTTTCCACAGCTATTGGCAGTGGGCCTAGCCTTTTACTAAAAAGTAAGACTGCAAAGCAGCAGTTTCCGCAGGTTATTGGTCCCCCCCCCCCCCCCCCCCCAGATGGGCCTAGCCTTTTGACTAAAAAAAAAAAAAAAAAAAGGTAAGACTGCAAAGCAAAACAGTTTCCACAGTTATTGGCAGGGGTTGGGCCTAGCCACTTTTACTAAAAAGTAAGACTGCAAAGCAGCAGTTTCCGCAGTTATTGGCAGTGGGCCTAGCCTTTTACTAAAAAGTAAGACTGCAAAGCAACAGTTTCCACAGTCATTGGCAGTGGGCCTAGCCTTTTACTAAAAAGTAAGACTGCAAAGCAGCAGTTTCCACAGTCATTGGCAGTGGGCCTAGCCTTTTATTAAAAAGTAAGACTGCAAAGCAAGCAGTTCTGGCCACAGTATTGGCGTTGGGCCTAGCCTTTTACTAAAAAGTAAGACTGCAAAGCAGCAGTTTCCACAGTTATTGGGCAGTTTTGTCTGCCTGTTACTAAAAATTGTGAAAAATCCTAAGACTTTTAAACTTTTAAAAAGTAAGGAATGGGCCAAAGCCAGCAAGTTTCCACAGTTATTGGCAGTGGGCCTAGGCTTTTACTAAAAAGAAGACTGCAAAGCAGCAGTTTCCCACAGGTTATTGGCAGGTTGGTTAAGCCTTTTCTTAAAATGTGAAACTGCAAGGCAGGTGCTGTCCTTTTAGTCGCCTTTTACGACCCACAGAATATAAGGTGGTAGTATTCTTACACCCCTACCACAGGGTGGATATATATATATATATATATCTATATATATAATATATATATTATATATATTATATATGATTCATGCTTAAGTCATCTGCTAAGTAAAGACGTTTGAACGTCGAAAGATCTTGCGGAAACTCTGTTTTTATTTTCCCTTCGTGGCATATAACTTTATTATTGATTTTTCACGTTCCTAACTTTTGTGATTCAGTTTTTTATTTATATATAATATATATATATATATATATATATATATATATATATAGATATATATATATATATATATATATATATATATATATATATATAATATATATATATATATAGGTATTTATCTATTTTATAGCATTTCTTAACATTTTACTCATTTTTAGAAAAATAATGGGCAAATTTCGTATGAAAATTAAAATGCTAAAAAATTCTTCTGATAGAAGGATGACAAAATAGTGTTAGAGGAAGCTTTACTTTACGGCATAAATGAAAATAAATGGAAGAAACGGATTAAAAAGGGTTCTTCTTGGGAAAAAAGAAGAAGCAAATACTGAATACATAAAGGGTGAAATGTTTTATGGTAAATAAAAGATAAAACCATTTCAGAATAAAAAAAAAGGAAAAGGAATAATCAAGGATTGAACTATTCAAGAGTAGGTATACATGACGGGAATCACGTTGCCGGTTGCTTAATATCATCAGTATTTTTAATCTCTTTACTGTTTTCATTTTTGGATATGTGCTGGGGGTAACACCACTCAAATCCGCTATTAGATCTGGCATGAATGTGCTCGCATAATTAAGAGAAAGTGCCCTACCAAAAATTATTAGGTCATTAATTGCTTTTGGATCGGTGTGTGCCCTGATTTAATTGGTCCCTTATTTTGCACAGATTTTATGTTGGCCCTCCTGACTCTTAATAGTCCTTTCTATTTTGGCAGCGTCTATGGTAATATATATGTACGTAAATATCGGTGGTATGTTTAGTAACCTTTGCCGTTTTGCTTTTGTATGAGCGTAGACAAACATGTAAGCACATTCTTACTTAGTAAATGTAAGTTGCTTCACGACATAGTAAAGGAGAAATACTTTATGGGAAATAATGCTTTGTATAATTCCCACATTCGTTTGATCCATTTTTAAAGGCATAAAGTTCCGTATATTTATGTAAATTTTCTCTTTTATCGTGTTTGCGTAATCATTGTTTTTATCTGACAGTACAGGAGATTGTTTTTATCTGACAGTACAGGAGGAGTGAATGAGACTCGATCATCAAGTACAGATTTTGTTTGTTTATTTACTTCTGCTTTTGCTTTCTTGTAGTAGTTATTTGGTAGTCCCTTTAATCCTACTTAATTTAAATCTTTTGTGAAAGTTCAACCATGTGTCCATTTTTCTTTGTATGTTTTGTAGATCTTCTTACCCCTTTCCTTTTTTTTTCTATTATTTCTATATTAGACGTGAACTTGTGGAACATCAGATTTATACTCTGTCTGTAGCTGTATAAATATTACCCTTTGTTTTGTGCGTAGATACATATTAACTCCATTTTCAGAAGCTGTCTGTCGGATTGTAATAAATATGAAAAACCACAAATTATATGAGGTATTTTCGCCTACAGTTTGGAGACACCAAGTCTACTCAGAAGAGGAGACGTGATGTCTCGTACTTTTATGCAAAATTATAGTGTCTTCCTCGAATTTGTGATTCTTATCCACCCTGTATTTATTTGCTTTCAATTCCTTTTATCCTGATCCTGGTGTTTACGGACCATCCAGCCCCTGAATTATATCTATCTGTATCTGTATATCAGGTGAACGTTTCGCAGAAAGGTTGTGTCGACCACTTATATCGTTAATATTCGCAGACCTTGCGTGACAGACATTTCCATTTGCATGGTTTTCTTGAGTGACATGGAGTGCCGCCGGCCGATGTTTTATTTTCCTTGGACTGCGACTGTAATAAGTTCTACCTTTGTTTCGAGCACAAAGAGGATTCTAAATAATTCAATAAAGCGACGGAGACACTGCCTTGTAATTGTTTTATTTTGTAATGATAATGATAAAACTGATGTAATTTACCATAATAATGAGCGAGTAAAAATAATGCTGGGAAGAGCTAATGATGACATTAGTGACTTGACGGCTTTCCGACAACATTATTAGTTATTATTTCATTAATGCTAACTTGTATTCAAAAATGGGAAAGGAGATTGAAGCTGCATTTGTGAACGCATGTTATGTTAAATGTTGTTTGTTTTTTGTTTTTTTTGCGCTCTTTCTCAATTTTTATTGACCTATATTGATCAGAATCGGCCAGGCACAGTAAACTCAGAGGTTTTAAGTGATTTTTTTTATTTATTTATTAGTTTATTCTTATTTCCAGAGCGAAAATAAGGGCCATTGCAATTGGAAAGAACGGTTGTGTACTTCTGTACAAGGTCTCTAGTAAGTAGGTTGCGTAACTTATACTCAGTAACGTAAAGGTGGAATGTTGAGTGGTGCATTCGTAGACGAAACACCTCATTTTGAGAATATGCAGCAACATAACATGGTCTCGGAAAAGAAGAAAGTCAACGGGTTTACCGAGTGGAAAAGCGTGCAGCTGTGAGCTGGTTTCCTTCTGTTATAGCCGCTTTCGTTGTTTCATGAACCATCTTATTACCATCGTGCGAGGAAAAAGGTTAAGTTGTAAAACCGTGGCTCATGATCCTTCTCTCTCTCTCTCTCTCTCTCTCTCTCGTACATAATGTGACATTTGATTATTGTCGGATAGCACCGTTGTTTGTCTTTGTTTAACTGGGCGTGAATTTGTCCTTTATAGGTCACATTAGAGAATTTAATGACAAATTTAAAGCAAAATTATTGTTCTCGTCTTTCTGCATATACGTGTGTGTGTGTGTGTGTGTGTGTGTGTTACACAGTACGTATACACAGACAAATGTAAATGCAGAGGCGATTTGGGTCTTCTCTAAGTTTTTTTTATTGACGTAAGCAAGGAATTACTTATTTGGGGTGATTATCAACCTATATATATATATATATATATATATATATATATATTATATATATATATATATATATATATATGCGCATGCAGTTACTTTAGAGCAATATTTTTTATCACCGTTCGCGCTGTTTCCTTTTATAGGGTAATATCACATATTCCCTACACTCGGTCTCTTTTCTTGACGTGCGGGTGTGAGTATTTTAAACAATATTCTTGTCTGGATGAGTAATTTAATTTTTTTTTCTCTCTATGAGTGTTAGCGTTCATAATTATTACATATATTCCATTATCATCATCAGGATCTTGAGTGACTTGCAGACACGCAAGGTATTGCGGGCTTGATTTGTGCGTGCGCGTGTGCGTAAGCGTGTATTTGTGTCATGTGGTTGCGTGTGCGTATTAACTCGCGATCATGAAAACACGTATTCACTCTTCCCCATGTCCAAGCCCTTGTTATGAAGACCTTTCGTGATGTGACGCCAATTGATTCAGTCGCTGAATCGATTAAATACAGCGTGGGATTGAATAGTCTATTTTTCGATCTTTGTCGCTGAGCATCCATTTCTCTCTCTCTCTCTCTCTCTCTCTCTCTCTCTCTCTCTCTCTCTCTCTCTCTCTGTTTTAATGCAACAAGGGGAGAGGCGGGCGGTGCGCTGCTTTATCGGCGTGTGTCATTTGGATGATTTTGTGAAGTAGAGCTGTGAAGCAAATCAGTTGATTGATATTGTAATTTGTTGAACTTCAAAATTATATATACCCACACATAGATGTATATATATATATATATATATATATAGTATATATATATATATATATATATATATATAGGTGTATGTATGTATACATATATATGTGTGTGTACATACACACACATATTTATATATACATATATATATACATACATACATACATACATGCATGCATACCTACTACATCCATCGTGGTCGATAGCTTCTACTTGATGGTTCTTTTGGTTAGTCTGTAAGATTATCAGCATATCAATACTACTACTACTAATACTAATAATAATAATATTATTATATATGTATATGACGTGATTTTTACCTTTATAAGATTGCAATGAATAATGGTGTGATATTGCTTAGTGGCTTTATGCCTTTGAATTGCCGGTATATTATATTCACTCAAATGTCTTTAAATCCCTCCGGTACTGACATGAATGGGTATGCCCGTAGTGTTGACTTTGAAGTATTAAAAGCTAACCGCTATCGTTATATAATTACTTTTTTTTACCGCTATCGTTATATAATTACTTTCTTTTTTACTCTGTTTTCTCATAGTTTCGTTTTCCTTTTTTATTCTCTTCCTTCGTTTTTGTTCTCTGATCTTAGTCGTCTTATTTCTTTCCAGTTTCCTGATCTCATTGTTTCTTGCGCTCTGACTGGATGTTTTTTCTGTCTGGTCCTTCGCTGTAAATTCCGAAAATATCTATCGGGAGCACTTTGAAAATGTTAAGAGACCGGGCGATTTGCTCCGTGAAAATAACTTCCGGCCTCTAAAGCATTAAGTGACAGGGGGCTTTAGTGGGCCATACAAAAAAGAAGGGGGCTTTTAAGGTAACACACACATTTAAGTCCTCTCGAGGAGGGGGTCGCCATGGCCGGGATTGCATCCACTACAAATATATTTCTTGTTTACGTTACCACCACCAGCAGCAGCAGCAACAGCAGCAGCAGCAGTAAGAGCATCAGGGCAAGAGCATACGTATATTTGTTGCGCTTTTCAGTGCAAGTGTACCCTCAAGGTAATTTGTTGCTGGCATGTTTTTTTCCCTGCCGTCGTTTAATTGATATACACATAGTAATTGAGACTGAAATATCCCTGGGGTGTAATTATGATACTAATAACACATTTGCTTCATTTGAATATCTACACGATTAAATATAATATAATCATTTTAACCTCTCTCTCTCTCTCTCTCTCTCTCTCTCTCTCTCTCTCTCTCTCTCGTCCCAAAGCAGTAGTTGCCGGGAGGAATTTCTCTGTGTTGTAAGATGATTAATGTAGCGTGGATGAAAACCATTTGATAATATCGGTGTTATCGTCCGTCAAGAAATTGGTTCTCTCTCACACGCGACTTTACACTGGAGGCCTCTGGGATTTCCTTTCCACCCTTCCCCTTCCCTTCCAACAATTATATACAACCTCCTCCTTCACACACCATCTCCCGCACCATATCCTTTCGCTCTGCTACCCTGCAGGGAAGTACTTTACATAATACTTTGCCCGTGTTGCGCAGCTTCAGGCAAGACTGAAGACTCGGGCCTTCCTGAAATCCTTATGGTCATAGTTGCCTTGTAGAATTTTGTGGGCTGTTGGTAGCTTACGGTTTATAGTGATATTCAGTTCGTTGTACCGTTTAACAATGAAGAGAATGATCTTCGGTTTCTGCAGTAATTTGCCTCTTATATTTAAGTTTGGTTTATTCAGTGTTGGGATAAGATTTTGTGAGACCTTAGTTTTAATTACCCCTGTCAAAAGTTTTATTCTTGGTTCAGAAGTTTGAGGATGAATAAATCTTATCTTTGTAAAAAAAATAAAAAGTGAGCCTTACCTTGCACGATTTTTTATTGCTTATTAGTAAACGTCTTTCGCTCTCAGAGGCGCATTGTAACGACATTGGATATATCAAAAATGGATAGATAAACTCAAGCTCCCAGGACCCAGTGTATTTTATACTTGACAGACGTCAATGAAAAAGGTCTTAAGATAGGAAAATGGAGAAGAGAGTTTATTAGCTGTTTTCTTTCAGTGGATTCTCACGATGATCAAGTATTTGTTAACAAACTTTAGTTTAAATTAATAGAAAAGTTTAGTAATAAGTCAGGAAACACTGAATTTGATTCTGATGACACTGGAGGTTGACCTGTAGCATTGGGGGCAGGCCTGAGGGTATTCAGAGGACTCGTTCTTGCCTAGATGCTGAACCAGGTGGTGCTCCATGCATTGCCGATGTGCCTCCAGTTTCATCATTTATTTCTGATTTTTAACTTTTGTCGGGGCCATTTCCACTCAGGTCATTGTCACGAGGAGCTGTTTACAGAACCCTTACTTCAATCTCGTATACGTGTTTTTGAGCATTTTTTACTTTTCTATTTTGTTTGAATAAATAGTTAATTTGGTATTTTCATTTTCAGTTACAAAAACAGAGACAGTCTTCAAGAGTAATGTGTTAACTCATATTGGCACGTTTAGAAGTGCATTTTTATGCTAATTGCCTTGACGTATGCGAAAAATCGGCAAGAAAGGATTACATGTAATGTTCTCTTGAAAATCGGCTGATGTGGCAAATCTTAAGGTGTCTCCGTTGGAGGGGCTTTTTAGAATTTATAAGATAATTATGATTCAATGCTCTGATGACCCTAGTAGTGAATTTAGACACTCAGCTGTTAGTCGACAGTGGTGACACGTAGTCATGGCCGGTAACCTTTTCCAATGTATATGTAATATATATATATATATAATATATATATATATATATATATATATATATATATATATATATATATATATATATATATAATTAGAGCCCCCCATCTACAGCATAAACTAGAATTGATATGGTCAAAAACAAAAGTAACTCAGAACAGGAATTTAAGTTTCTCTCTGAGTATTTAATATTTTGTGTGGCCTCCATCTGCCTGCACCACAGCCTGCATTCTTTAGGGGTATGATTTCAGCACATCGCAAAAAAGCCGAGACTCAAACTCCATTTCCCTGAGCACCTCAGTCACCTCTCTTCGCAGGTCGTCGAGGCTTGGTATACCATCATAGTTCACTGTGTGCGCCTCAACATGATCCTTTAAGGTACTACCAATGTTTTCACACATATTAAGGTTAGGGGAGCTACCTGGAAATTCACTTGACGAGAAGAAATCGATACTAATGTTTCAAAGCAGCTCCTGTGTCTGAAGAGCCTTGAAACATGGTGCCTTGTCATGCAAAAATGTGACTTCTTGAACAGATAACATATTTTCAGGATCTTTGAGAAAAGGAAATACTCCACCAGTGAGCACAGTTTCTCTGAAGTATTCTCTGTTCCATGACTGTCCTTTTTCTTTGATGATCCACATTAACCGTTTGGCTGTGAAACAGAGAAATATTCCCACACATTCAGGAAATTTCACAATTTGGTGATACCGCACTTCATCATTGATATAATCCAACTTTGCAGCCCGAATGATGTCTTTTTTATGATTTGGCTGTCTGACTGTGTAAGTGAAGAATTCATCTGATGCAGCAACATGGGGAAAGTCAGCTTCATCCCAGTCTTTAAGAAATGAACCACAAAACCATGCACAGTCTTCTCTCTGTTGCTGAGTGATGTTGGGCTTGCTGATAACAGGAAATGGCTTGATACCAGATTTTTTCAGAGTATGATATACAGCACTATAACTTCTCTTCTTTCTCCTTTTTGTTTCTAGTTCAAGCGCCAATTTACGTAAAGACTTTCTTGGTCTACCCACTGCCTCAGCTATGATGTCTTTTGACTCCTGAGAAGGGACTTCAGGCCTTCCAAGATTCTCCCTCTTTTCGCGATGACAGTCGTATGGATTTTTGTTCCAGTTTCTTTTAACAAAGAATTCATCTCTTTTAGTATATTTAGCTATCCAGGAACATGAAATGAAGGATGCACCAGCATCCCTGGCCTCTCGAAGGTTATAGCCCAGATTCGGTCAATCCATCTGATTTCCTCCGAGTCTTTAGCCATGGCTGTTTCTAACTCTGTCACTCAGTCTGAAAATAGAGGAAATGTAAAATGAAAAATAGCTGAATAGAAACTTAAGATAATGTTCTGGGAGATAAGCTAGAGCAGAAAACTTCATAACTTTTCATTTGTTCTGTGGAAGGGGGGGGGCCACTCTAATTTTGAAACACACGGGGTATATATATATATATATATATATATATATATATATATATATATATATATATATATATATATATATATAAAGAGGAATAGAACACCAAAAAGTCCTA
Source organism: Macrobrachium nipponense (assembly GCF_015104395.2). NCBI lineage: Eukaryota > Metazoa > Arthropoda > Malacostraca > Decapoda > Palaemonidae > Macrobrachium > Macrobrachium nipponense. Next base: position 177,528,963 of record NC_087200.1, on the reverse strand, counting down.
GATATACCTTATGATAGATGTACTGGACAGTGCGTGCAAGATGACAGGTGGATACGTAGATGGGGATATAACGCGCTACTGATGAGTTTCTGTGTAATTGTCTGAAGAGTGTGATATTTAGGATGTTTTCTGTAAAGGTGCTAATCCCCAGTTAAGGACTTGTCTTCCCATTTGTAGGAAGACATGGCCTTTTATTCTTAATGTTTTAATGTTGAAAAAGTATGAAAAGTGCATTATACCGACTGATATGTGTACGCGCTTAATATGAAGACATAAAAGACGTTGTGAAGAGCCTAAGTCTCGCTGCGTGCCTGTAAAAAGAGAATAATACAAAAGTATAATGGGATTACAGTATTTTTTGGCTCACCTGCGTAAATTCATGTGTTATTATTATAATGTTTATCATGTTAGGGTAATAAATGTCAGCAGAGGCTCATCATTATATGGGAACATACGCAATAGGTGATCTGCGCGACAAGTTCACATGAATTATGGGATATTAGCTGGCCATAAATAAAAAATAAGACGTATTGTTTTTCATATGTTGTAGACTATCTCTCTCTCTCTCTCTCTCTCTCTCTCTCTCTCTCTCTCTCTCTCTCTCTCTCTCTCTCTCTCTCTCTCTCTCTCTCATTCATTTATCTATTCATCATCGCTCTATCTATCTTTGTTAGGGCCTTGTGTACCTGTTAATTAACGTGTTCAGTCTTTTTCGGCCGCCAGAGAGTCGGAGCATCAATCACCCGGTTTATCAAAATTTCACGAGTTGCTCCGGTTCTTTTTTTTTTTTCCTGTCCGTTTTTTCTTTCACCAAGAGTCATTTAGGGCGTCTATCCCTCCATCATCCAATTTGTCAGTGTTTTTCAGGGCTGCTGTGATGGCGAGTGATATATTCATGCTTGTTTCTGCTGGTGATTTCAGATGCTTTCGCCCTCTGTTAAGATTTTTCTATCGTATGCAAATGGGACAAGCTGTTTAGGTTTAACTAACGCAATGCTTTTCTTTCGTCTTTCGTGATGTTGGACGCTTTTCATTTATTGTTTCCGTTAAGGAGCGAAAAAAGACTGGAAGCGTTAATTAAAAGGTTTGTTGGTAAGGATGTAGAACCTCGCGACATCATAATGTCCCCATGATATAAAAATTTCTCGTCCGGAAATCATTTTCATCAAATTATTTTACTTAGTTTATTTTAAGGCGTTTAACGAAATACATTGCTTTCTATCCTGTTTTATCATTGATTTATTAACGAATTTTATTTTTTCTTCCAGGTAAGTCGAGGCGAATTTATTGGGAGCAACATTGAGGTCAGTTCTTCCCTGGAAATTTGTATTTCGTCAGTTGTGAATTTTTTTACACGCACACACATATATATATATATATATATATATATATAAATATATATATATATATATATATATATATACATATTATAGACAGTCACATATGTATAAATATGTATATATATATATATGTACATGTGTATGTATGCATATATACACATACATACATATATGCATATGTATATAGTTGATTTACATAAATGTATGTGATATAGTGTCACTATTTATATTGTTTGTCACGGCCACTGTTTTACTGACATGCTGTATGTAAATTTTAGAAAGGTATGTGTGAATACATTTTAAGGCAGATTTGTGTTACATGTCTTTGCTATGTTATGTAGATTAAAAATATACATGCTAGTACAATTAATCAGGATTATATATATATTATATATATATATATATAATATATATATATATATATATGTGTGTGTGTGTGTGTGTGTGTGTGTGTGTGTCTGTGTGGGTGTGTGTGCGCTTACGTTTTAGTATGTGTATTGCACATTTGTGTTTTGGTAATTATTTTTGGTAATGTCTTCCAGGTTGTAAGGGTTTGTGTCTTATGGCTATAGGCTGACGGAGTACGGTGTGTTTTCATTTCTTATTTTTTTTTTTTTTTTTAGTCCGACGTCAGTAACACTGTAGATAATGATGAATCGACTGTCGGACGGCGGTGAGGTAACATGACTGTTTTGTTTGTTTTGAAAGAAAGTTTATTTTCTATTTTCCGAGGCCGATTCTCTGTCTTTCTCTTTCTTTCTGAGAGTTGTTACAGGCCTCGGCCCCCCCCCCCCCCTTCTCTCTCTCTCTCTCTCTCTCTCTCTCTCTCTCTCGCTCTCTCTCTCTCTCAGGGCGTTTACTCCATTACAAGTCTTCATGGATTAGAATGTGCATATATATATATTAAATATATATATAAATATATATATTTATATACATACGTACATACTATATATATCTACTATACATATGTGTATATATATATGTATATATATATATATATATATATATATATATATATATATATATGATAAGATATTAGCCTATAGAAATAAAATAGCTAAGGTTGTGTATTTGCAGTTTTTTTTTTATCTATTTGTACAATTTGCATTACAGTGTGCTAGGCGCACTCTCGCTTGAGTAACATCTATGAATAAACGCGATGAAATGCCTTCGGAGGAATTCCCCTAATCGTTAATATCGTATAAGCCTGTAAGAGCTCTTGTAATTAAGCTTTCAGAAAAAAGTTGCTTCATCGTCAGACCCTCGCATCCAATTTCCTCTTCTTTTTGAGCAATATATTTATTTTTTATTTTTAAAGATTAACATTCATAAAAGGAATCTGCCTTCGCCTTAGGGTTAATCCAGTTGGTCCAGAACCTCATTAAGGTATATTTATTTTTTCGCGAAAAGCCTTCCATGAAAAACCTCGCAGCGTGAAAAGGTCCTTTGTTGAAAAGTGTCGCTTTGCTAACACTTGAGATCGATGTGTGAAAAGTGCTTTCCCCGTACAAGTATGTGCTTGATAGCACTTTATTGCTTTAACCAGGGAGACGGGAGACTCAGTATCAGGTTTCTAATTTATGATTTATTTCTCCTCTTTCATAGTCGGCAAGTCAAAGGAAATCTTAGCTAACAAACATCAGGTGTTTCATTATAAATTGCTCTTTATTGAAGAGGAAGTTGAATAGTGGTTTTAGTTTGACCATTTCATTAAATTATGTTTGAGTTTCAGCAGAGGACATCTATGAGTATTCCCTTGAACTAATTAGTCCGAAATTCTGAAGATTTGACTGAAATGGAAAATTTTGCTTTAAGGGCAAAGCACTCTCTAGTTCAACGACGATTAGTTTTGAAATTGTTATTTTATTGATGGGAATGATTTCTAAGTTAAAATAATGTTGTAAAATTGTCAGTATAATTTGTATGATGTTCTCATTCATTTTAAAGTTCTTAGAAAGTGGCTCCTATTCCGTATACTATTGTATCTATCAGTACTTATGTAACAAAAGTCATATTTTTATATTTCATCCAGCTAGATTATTAATCAACGGAGGGGCTGCAGATTCACTTTGCGAAATTTTCCATTAGCAGCTCTTAAAAGCTTTGAGTAAAAGTCTGTGTATCGCTGAAGAATTATGAATAGATATGGCGATGACATGAATGATTGCGCTTAGTTAATGGAAATTCCATCAGCATTATTATGGATTGCAAGCAGTGTTTTTATGCCGAGGGAAGTGATACAGGCGTTCTAACACCTCGTTGCCACTTTCTGTTCTTCTGCTGCAAGTCACAGTCGATTGTGGTTCTCTTGTTATCATCTTGATTTTGAGCATTCGATTTTGCAGGGCGGGAAGGTCTTTTGTCAGAGCCATGAATTTCGGATGCATTCAGCAGTTTCTGGCTTCCGGTGTAAGATCTGAAAGAAAAATTCGTCACTTATCTTTACTCCTATTTGCAAATTCATTTCCAGCTTTTCTTTCCCTGTCCTTTTTTAGTTATTTTTTCTTAGGGTTGAGTTTTCCGTACTATTTCTCTTTCTGCTCCTTTGTGTCTTCATGAATAAGTAAACCTATTATCGTAGAATTCATAAACGTCATCGCTTATAAAGTAGTCTCTATCTGACTTACTATCTGTCATATCACAAACTCATTCATTCTCTTTGAGAATGAATAATTCTAACCTTTTCACTATATCAGCATTTTCGTTTCTCAAGATGCTCCAAGCTTTTCTTGGACAGATCAAGTATTTTAAATCGCTTAACTTTCATCTGCAGAGCTAAGATTTTGATTCCACTGAATAAGAATTTAAATTTTCCTAATACTGATGCTTTCAGTTGGTTTCATGAACCCGTGTTGGGGATGTTGATCATGTGTTTCTCTTGTTCATACTCTGGTTATCCTTGACAGTATTAAAGCAAAGGCTGTGTATGATCAACCACCATTCTTTCACTTTTTCTGAGCTTCGGTCTCCTCCTGGCAAGGTGATTTTCCCAAGATTATTATCACTGCTTTTTCATTCACTTTTGGTTTGGTAAGTGAAGAGTCCCTCCTGCTGTAAGATAGGTAAGCATCGCCCCTTTCCGCATATCGTATAGTGAAGACCATCAGATATGGAATTCTCTAAACTTCCACTTTCCTATCAATTCTGCCTTCCCGTACGAAAAATGAAATAGATTTTTGGAAATTGGTTATTTAAAACCGTTAGGAAAGATAAATATGAAATATTGGAAACAATCGTTGTCTATATTTAAAAAGATTATTTTGAGATACGTCAGTATATTATAAATGTTGGAAAATCATTTTAACATTCGTCAATATTCTACACTAAAAACGCCTGATATACCATTTCATTCTGGCTATGAAATATTTTACGCATTGATGTATTCATTTTGTATTTTTATTTGAACCAGGCATTTATATCGGCAACAGAATATCTCTCCTCTTTTTAAACCAAATCACTTTGAATATTTCAGTTTCGAATGTCACCTGTCATTGGTGCCCCTAGTGATCCCTTTTGTCCCAGAAATGGATTTTTGTGAAAGTTATGCAAAAAGAATGCGAGGAAGTAAGACTAAATAGAAATGAATTGACATTCAACGGAAGGGTCAGACTCACACAGATTTCACGGTGCCACAGAACACCGACGGGTTCTTGAAGGCTCTCTAAGTGGCCAAGAAATATCTCGACGTTTTCCTTTAATTGTTTGCAAAAGGGTCGACGAAGGCGTCTATTTTCTTTGTTATTCAAATATGAGATTACGAAAAGGATTCATAGGCGTCAAAGTCGTTTTGCAGGTGAAAAATATACTTCTATAAAACTGATGTTTAAAAACAATGCTACAATTCTTTGTAAAAGAAAAAAAATCGTCATTTAGCTTCCAGGTCATCCATTTAAAATTCCAATGCAAATTTTACACCAGAAAACCCGATTGGGTGGAGGATTTGGCCACTGTTAGGAAAAATATCCTCCACTTTATTTTTGAAAATTAAAAGTACCAAAAGCTAAAACGCTTTGAATTGCTATATTAAATATGTACGCTTATAGATTAGCGATTGCCCCACAAAAACACCTATATAAAGACACACTAGCTGTTTATTAAACTTGCATGAAAATGCATTTAGTCGGATTGATAAAGGCCAACTTTTTGCCACGCGTGCATCCTTTGTTTGAAGCAATGCAGTTCTAAGTTTCCTTTCATGGCATTGCAATGGTTTTTGTGGATATTTAGAATATATATTATTATTATATGTATCTATTATATATATATATATAATATAATATATATATCTAAATAAATAGATATATATACATATATTTATAATTATTATATACTATATATATATATATATAATAATATATATATATATATATCTTCCTAGAAGCCCCTCACTAAAAGTAACCGTATATAATTCATGAAGTGTGACATGAATTTGGAATCATTGTGGGATGTATCCGGTCACCGTATCCAGTGTCATTGGGTTTCTCTAACAGAAAAATTACAGGCAGCTGCAAAAAGATACCAACTACCGTAGCACTCTGAAGGTCGCAATGACCTTATTTTTACTGTCAGATACTGCACCAGTTACAATCTTTCTTCTTTCCATAGTAATAAAAGCAAAACCTTTTATGCAGTCATTTTCAGTTGCTTGAAATGAAGAAGTAATGAAAGAAAATGTCAGCCTCATCGCTATGGACTTGTCCGCTGGTTAGTACGAGTCATGTGGATTGTATAAGTCAAGATGGAATCTTATTCCATCTTGGTATAAGTCATGCGCGTTTTACACAAGGACGGCTAAAACAATCATCCCACGTACAAAAAGTACAGACAAACTCTATGGTATTGACACACCTGATTTTCTCTCGTTCAAGTTCTCCTGCCACAATTTTTCTGTATGTATTAAAGAGCGAATAAAGAACAAGTCCCATTCATAGGTGATAGATACTTCGCTGTCTAGGACATTTTTTCATAATAGTAGAGTTATTTCATCAATACCATAATTTTTGTTCACTTCGTTTTGGTAAAAAAAAAAGTCTTCGCTCTTTTCAGGATTTTCAAGCGAAATTTTCTTTTTTTGTGAAAAATTTAACCTTGTCACCTGCAAGACAAGCCTTTCTAGTCAGAGGATGAAATCTCTCTCTCTCTCTCTCTCTCTCTCTCTCTCTCTCTCTCTCTGTGCCCCTTAGCAAAAAATACTCTTGTCGGTTAATGTCATTTACTTTTTCAATGATAAAGTTGCTGTAAACAGCAGTCTTTATTTCCTCAAACTTCGCTACCTTTGTGTGTTATCAGGCCTCAGTTATAATGAGATTTTTCAGTGACAGTGTTATTTTTGCCTTATGGCATTTTCCTGAATTGTCTTCACCAATTTTTCACAAAAAAAGAAAATTTCGCTTGAAAATCCTGAAAAGAGCGAAGACTTTTTTTTTACCAAAACGAAGTGAACAAAAATTATGGTAATGATGAAATAACTCTACTATAATGAAAAATGTCCTAGACAGCGAAGTATCTATCACCTAAGAATGGGAATTGTTCTTTATTCGCTCTTTAATACATACAGAAAAATTGTGGCAGGAGAACTTTATTGTTACTTGAAATAGAATTATGTTCATTTTTTAAAATCACTATGGTTCTTGTGGGACCATTACATGAAGAGGGATTGCCGCGCACCTTGCATGTATTTTTCTGTGCTTGAAATTTCTGATGTTTATTCTCCTATTTAAAACAAAGAAGAGATTCATTGCCCACTTTACAAAACAGAGAAAAAACTTTATTCCCACTTCACCTGCGGAAACAAACAATGAGATCCAAACACCGGGTCGTCTTACCTAAGGAGGCAGTTATGGCATTCGGATGTCCTGAATATGACAGCAGAGGGAATTACGGCAAGACGTCTGCAGTTCCTTGAGACTTGATGGTAACACTGGTTTAAAAAAAAATAAAAAATAAAAAAAAAATTGGTCTGAGGCAAGAATGGGGGTGTTTTTTGCTAATTTGGGTGTGCTGAATTCTAATTCATTAATAGTTTTGAACTATCACCTCTAGTTTTCTGGCTTTTAAATAGTCTCATTTTAGTATAAACAGAGAATATATGTGCACATTTCAAGAGTTGCAGCAGCTTATAACAGATAAAACAGGATAGATAACTAGAGGTGATGAGTAAAAACGGATTTCAAATTTGAATTCAGCACCCCCAAATTAGGTAAAAACGGGTATTTTTGTGCTTGCCTCAATTTCTTTGTAAACCAGTGAATTAGGACTGTTGTTTCAGTTCAAATACACACCTTTGATCATACGATTAGATGACAAGAAACCAGCGATGCATGTGACTACAAATTACTGCAACTTGTGACAGTATTTTTAAGTGTTTGTGTACTTCCTCAGCTTACGCCTGAAGTAAACTATTTAATAGTCCATTACTTTTTACGTTATTTAGCTATAAGCCCTTTTCTCTCCAGCCACTTTTCTTTGTATATCTGTATTCCTCGTTATCCCATTATCTCTTATTACCCTCATTTTTCCCCCAGAATTTGACCCATCGCGACATTAAAAGAAACCCTACCAAGAGCCTTCGCGATTAAGATTCCTAACACGAAGGAACCTTTAGTAGGACTCGGCCTACCTACAAAATCGGTCAACTGGGGGAAAACAGTTATCAGACTGCTTCCTCACCACTCTTATTGACAGTCTCCACAAACATACACTCTAGCGTGTGAATAGAGCAAGACTGATGTTTCTCCTTAATGGGGAGGTGGATATATAGCGATTGTTAAGTTCTAGTGCAAATAAAATTCAAAGTCCAAATGATCCCGATACTTGAAAATGATAGACTTTTGTCAGGCCACAGTTACACAAAACACTTGCACACATTGTGTGCGTATATAGATGGTGTATATTGTGTTGAGAGAGAGAGAGAGAGATAGAGAGGAGAGAAGAGAAGAGAGAGAGAGAGAGAGGAGAGAGAAGGGTGGGGGGGAGGGTGGGGGGAGGAATAGCAAGTACTGGATGAATGGAGTAGAAAGAGGAGGTAGAAAAAAAAGTCCTTGCTACCCAGACAACGCTCTTGCGCGAATGCTGCAGTATATGTAAGGGGTTTCGTTGTGCTGCTAGTGCATCATTTGTGTAGCTGTATGAAGTAGCTAATACTTTGGAAGCTTTCTGCGTAGGTGACTCATTCACGACTCAGCGGTTGAATTATGAATGTAGCATAATTGTTATTTCTTCGTGCGCACATTTTGTGATCAGTTTCTTATTGATGACATCAAGTGTTTGTACATTTTTAATGCTACACTCCCATAGTGTAACCCGGTGACTCAATTATGTTCTTTAATGCATTTGTTCCATATTCTATTAAACCTTGTTCCGACGAATTTATGCCGTCCTAATGATTATTAGTGGTTTGGGGAGTGAGGCCACTCATTTTCATTTGAATGTCATCCTGTCGTGCACGCTCTATACGCCATATTGGTTAAGAATTGGTGGATCCTACCAAGCTCTTTGCTGATAGATTGCCAGCTGTTGCAATGTATAATTGACGTATTTACATAGGCAGAGATGAAGGTGTCCACATTTTCCTCTAGCGTTCAGGCATTTTCCACCCAGAGAGAGAGAGAGAGAGAGAGAGAGAGAGAGAGAGAGAGAGAGAGAGAGAGAGAGAGAGAGAGATGGTTTTAGTTTAACCACGTTTTCACTTACAAAAGGAGTAAGAACTATCCCTCCATTTAGCCTTTGTTCCATTACTCATCATAGAAGTCTATTGCATAGCCGAAACACTTAATTGTCTGAGTATTCTGTTATTAAAATAATCTTCCTAAATCGGAGGAGTTCAAGTTTTTCTTGTCGCCATTAGCTGATAAAGGAAGGAAATCCTACAGAAATTGTGAAGCATATCGCAAATTAATATTATTAACGTTGAACAGCATTAATCTTCTTTGTCTAATTCAGAAAATTGTTTTAATTTTGGTAGGGCGAATGGGCGTTAAATTACTAACGTTGGGATCTACTGTAGTTCTTGAGGGTTTAAGACAGGAGGGAGGGAGGGGATTTTCCGGGGATTAGTTACTTTACGGAAAAAACGGAGTTTATTTTCCTTAACTTTTTAACCAGTAATAATTAACGTAATTGCGTACTGCTTTATTCATATAGACAGATATGAAAGCACTTGCTTTTGTGTATATCTTTATATTTTTCACAGAAAATTATATACGCGTAGAATATATGTAAAGTATTTAACAAATGTCTTCTAAAAAGGGGTGGCTCTTGAAGAAACAACGCTGTGTTCATTGCCTCATTCATATTTTAACTGTTCGTACATCATTTCCTTCATGGAAGCACACATAAGGCTCTCAGCATTGTGTCGAACCCCTGAACACACTGAGCTATTTCCTTTCCTGGCTGTTAAGGCGCTTCCAATGTCTCCCCTAGGCCATCTCTCCAGCTGGGTTTCATCGTCTATTGCCAAATGCCCACACTTTTCTACAATCGGGTGTCCTCGGTTCTTTCTAGATGATCAAACCATCTCATTACAGTAAATTCTTATTTTAAAGCAGTGGCTTATCTTCACCTTTGTCCATTTATTACTTTAATTCGCTTCCTTTCTCTTATTTCTCTCGCCTCTGCAAGTCATCATGTTGTATACCTCTACATAATCTCTTCTGCTATGTAGATGCATATCACCCTTTTTTTTCTTTAAACATTTGATTTCTTTATAACTCTTCGTATTGTATTATGCCCTCTCCCTACACCCCTGGATCTCAAACCACTCCTCACTCAACCTTCCATTTTTGTAGCTTAATCTATCTTCCTTTTCATCCATTCCAAACACATTATATAACACTTAATGTAGATCAGTTTCATTTGCTCCAGGAACTCTATGCCTACCAACAATGCCAGTTCTTTCTCAGCCACCAACCTTTGTATTTAAATCCCCAAACAGAACCGCCCTTCAGCTTTCTCCAAACCCAGCCAAGCACAAAGTCAGATTCCAAAAACACTTTATTTCATTTTCTCTCTGGTTAACTTTTAATAATAAGTATATTTTTCTCACCATACGCGTTTACCAGGAGGGGGCGTGGTGCCAAAAGGTGTTAGCCTTCTGGTTTTCAGCATGAGTGTACTATTTTGTGAGGTTGATACCCGCGCACCCAAACCCTTGCCTTTTCAGGGGGTTATCTGCCGTTGGTTGCATCCTTTTCTTGACGGTCATCCATAAAGGTACTGACTAAACCCATCGTTGCCTAATTCCAGCTGATCGAACGACCAGCAGTATAGGCAACGTGTTACTTCCGTTCTCTCTCTCTCTCTCTCTCTCTCTCTCTCTCTCTCTCTCTCTAAATCTATCTAATATATATATATATAATTAATTAAATAAAATTATATATATATATACTATATATATATATATATATATATATATATGTATATAGATATTGTAATATATATATATATATATAATATATATATATATATGTATGTATGTATGGTACATTATCTATTATATATCTATAATTTATATATATAGCATATATGTATCTATATATCTATATATATATAATATATCGACATCTATATTGTCTCATATCATATGCATCTATATTCCATCTATATATATATTAGTATCTGTATCTATGTATATATATATCATCTCTATATATATTATATCCTATAATCTATCCATATATATATATACTACATATATATTGGCATATATTATCTATAATCTATCTATAATTCTTAATTTCTATATATATCTCTATAATCTAATGTATTATATAGTGTGTGATATATATCATATCTAATTATCTATATAATATATCTATATATATATCTATATATATATATCTATGCGCATATATATAGTATATATATATACATATATATATATATATGCATATATAGTATATATATATATATATCGTATATATATATATATATATATATCTATATATATATATATATGTGTGTGTATATATATATAATATATATATATATATATATATATATATATATATATATATATATATGCGCCATATATATATGTATATATATATTATTATATAACTATATATATATATATATACTATATATATATATATATAATATATACCAATATATATATGCATATATATATATATATATATATATAATATATATATATATATAGATATTATATATATATATATATATTATATATATATATATATATAGATATATATATATATATATATATATATATATGTATATATATATATATATATATATATATATATACACACACACACGATCATGATATTATACAACTTTTTTTTACAAAGAGGAATTCATGCTGAAATTTTTTCTCCCTGTCCTGGAGACGTATATATAGTATTTTCAGTGTGCAAACAAACTGAGTAAGGCAATTTGAGCCTTTTTTTATGTTGTCCCGAAAGCTTCTCTTCTTCTCACCCCCGATCCGCTGTCTGCTCTTGTCGAAGATGATTTTCAGTTTCCGAGAGAGAGAGAGAGAGAGCTGGGGGAGGAATAGAGGGAGGAGGGAGAGAGAAGAAGAGAGAGAGAGACGCCCCTCATGGCGGCGAGTGAATAGTATATGACGAAAATTTCCAGTTTTCATATATTTTTGTTTGTGTCGTTATACTTCTCTTGTCACTTTGCCTCATATTCGTCTCAGTCTCTTTTTAGGTATTGCATTCCCGGATTGTTTTCAATTTTGTGCTGTTTGCATAATGTGATAATACGTCGAAAAAAGTAAGAAAGGATGACAAAAATCGAGAAAAATGAACACCAACGTAGGGGATTTTGGGTGGTCGTTGGTTTTGAACGAAATCATATTCTTAAAACAGAGGCGAATTTTGCTTAAAACAATTACTGTCACTTTAATTACCGTTTTGCATTCTTCCTTCACATATTGTACTGAGATTATTGCTTGATGTAATTTATCTGAAAAGCTGAAAAGGTGAAACAGAATTCCTCGATACATATACATATATATATATATATATATATATATATATATATATATATATATATATATATATATATATATATATATATATATAAAATCGGCTACAGACCTGAATCTGCCTCGCGGGGTGAAAAGGAGTAATCCCTTTTCCAGGAAAGAAGCTTATTGCTTATGCAAATGATGCTACTCTCTATCCATCGATCCCATCTCCTTCGTATGTACCTGTTGATGCGGAATTTATTTCGATAGAGAAACAGGTCAAATTAGTGCATGGGTGCAAATTATAGACGAAGTTAAGCCCTAACAGAACTCAAAGCCCCAACGGAATTCAAAGTATGATTGTTAGTAGGTCTATCTTAAGACACTGGATACCCTCTCCATATCTTTATACTGACACTTCTTTATCTTCATGCTTCTCATTTAGAATTCTGTGCGTCTTTTGTGTGTGTGTGTGTGTTTGAATTCTCTGTTGAGAAGTTATGCGGGTCAATCTCTCCTTCAGCTGCAAGAAAAAATATAATAAAATAAAATGAAATCTGTAACTGAGAAAGCCTTCAAGAGTGTTGGGGGCTTCTATTTTGAGGAATGTTGTCTCCCTTTTTGGGAACTTCTATTTCGAGGATATGTTGTATCCCCTATTTAGAATCTTGTTTATCTGTTGTTAAGTTTCTGATTCCTGATCTTGATATTAATATCTGGCGCCAACGATCAATTAGCACTCAGATATTCCAGACTATATCATACTCCGTAATAATAAATATGCAGTTAATACAACTGTCTTGCCTAGTCTTCTGTGAGGTTGAATACTAAAATATTTTGTTTATTTATATTCCATCTGAATAAATTGTTAAATGATATTCTTAATCTTTTCGCCGAATCTTTAAATTTTAGAAGTTTGAATTTGGTTCCAATACATTTTTGTTTTGCTGGTTGTGATAAGTGTCAATCACAGCTTATATTTTGTTTCTCTCATTCATTTGATTTGAAATTTGTTCGATTTTGTCTTTCATAATTTGTTCTTTATTTGTCAGTTTCATTCTTTGTAATGGACTACTTCTTCGGGCGGTGCCCTTGTGCTTGCAGCATTCTGCCTTTCCCACTTGTTAATGAATACTCAATAAAATTTACAGCATTGGGCCTTTGTAGGTTTAAGCAATGCAATATGTGCCTACTGTTTAGTCGACTGTGGGGGGTTTCATCAAGGTTTGAGAAAGGCTTGCGGGGTTAAAAACATTGTTTCCAAAAGTATTTGTTGAGTATCGTAAGGTTATCAGCCTCTAGTGCCACCCAAGTAAGGCGGAAAGTTTTATAGTAGAAAACTATGTATACCACGCTAAATATAGATACAACAACAACAACAATAATAATAATGATAATTCTTTCTAGCTCAGTCATCCTATTCGATTGGGTGGTCTGTATTTACAGTGAGGGGTTCCCGGTTCCATCGTGCCTCCTTAGGAGTCCATCACTTTTCTTAATACGTGTGCTGTTTCTAATAGCACGCTCTTCTGCATGAATCCTGGAGCTAGTTTTTCCAGGTTCTTTTTTCAGGGATCTTAGGATCGTGCCTAGTGTTCCTGTGATTATGGGTACAGTTTCCACTGGCATTACCCATATCCTTCTTATTTCTGTTATCAATTATTTCTTTCTTTCTCATCTATCCTGGTGTCCCATGGTACTGAACATCAGTGAGTGATGTTATCTTCTTGATTTTATTATGTTATCATAGTCCCAGAAGATCTTTGCCTGATCGTTTTCTATCACTCCTTCTGATTGGTGTTTGTACCACTTATTATTGAAAGGTCGCTGGTGTTTCTTGTACAGGGCCCAGTGGAGGGCTTTTGCAACGGAACCATGCCTCTTTATGCACTGGTTATCATGCGGTTTATGGTCTCGTCTTTCATATTGCACTTCCTGCATATGGTTGAGATGTTATTTCCATCTATTGCTCCCAGGGCCTGATCTGGTGCCGCTGTTAGCATTTACCATTCCTTTCTTTCCTTCTTGAGTTCTCCCCTCTGTAGCCATTGCCTTGTTCGTTCTTGGCGATTATTATTATTATTATTATTATTATTATTATTATTATTATTATTATTATTATTATTATTATTATTTGTGTATGCTGGAAAGAGACCTTCTTTCAAATATGTTTTATTAAAAATAATTGCAGAATTGAAAGAATTTTATATAAAATCATTTCTGTGAATTCTGCCATTATTTTTAATAAATATTATTAATTTATATATATATATATATATATATATATAATATATATATATATATATATATATATATATGCTCTATCACAGTCCTCCAATTCGACTGGGTGGTATTTATAGTGTGGGGTTCCGGGTTGCATCCTGCTCCTTAGGAGTCCATCTCACTTTTCTTACTATGTGCGCCATTTCTAGGATCACACTCTTCTCCATGAGTCCTGGAGCTACTTCAGCGTCTAGTTTTTCTAGATTCCTTTTCAGGATCTTGGGATCGTGCCTAGTGCTCCTATGATTATGAGTACGATTTCCACTGGCATATCCCATATCCTTAATTCTATTTTCAGATCTTGATACTTATCCATTTTTCCCTCTCTCTCTCTTCAACTCTGGTGTCCCATGGTATTGCGACATCAATGAGTGATACTTTCTTCTTGACTTTGTCAATCAACGTCACGTCTGGTCTATTTGCACGCCACCCTATCCGTTCTGATATTATAGTCCCAGAGGGTCTTTGCCTGATCGTTTCTATCACTCCCTCAGGTTCGTGCTCGTACCACTTATTACTGCAAGGTAGCTGATGTTTCTTGCACAGGCTCCAGTGGAGGGCTTTTGCCACTGAATCATGCCTCTTTTTGTACTGGTTCTGTGCAAGTGCCGGACATTCGCTTGCTATGTAGTTTATGGTTTCATTTTTCGTATTGCACTTCCTACATATGGGAGAGATGTTATTTCCGTCTATCGTTCTTTGAACATATCTGGTTCTTAGGGCCTGATCTTGTGCCGCTGTTATTATTCCTTCAGTTTCCTTCTTTAGCTCTCCCCTCTGTAGCCATTGTAATGTGGTCATCGCTGGCTAGTTTTTTAGTCTGTCTCATGTATTGTCCGTGCATTGGTTTGTTGTGCCAGTCCTCTGTTCTGTCTGTCATTCTTCTGTCTCTGTATATTTCTGGGTCTTCGTCTACTTTTATTAGTCCTTCTTCCCATGCCCTCTTTAGCTACTTTAGCCATTCGTCTTCACTGGTTTTCAGATATTGTCCCAGTGCTCTGTTCTCGATGTTGACGCAGTCCTCTATACTTAGTAGTCCTCTCCCTCCTTCCTTTCGTGTTATGTATAGTCTGTCCGTATTTGCTCTTGGGTGTAGTGCTTTGCGTATTGTCATATGTTTCCTGGTTTTCTGATCTATGCTGCGGAGTTCTGCCTTCGTCCATTCCACTATTCCTGCGCTGTATCTGATTACTGGCACTGCCCATGTGTTTATGGCTTTTATCATATTTCCGGCGTTGAGTTTTGACTTGAATATCGCCTTGAGTCTCTGCATATATTCTTTCCTGATCGTTTCCTTCATCTCTTGGTGTTTTATATCCCCTCCTTCCATTATTCCCAGGTATTTGTATCCTGTCTCATCTATGTGTTTGATGTTGCTCCCATATGGTAGCTTTATCCCTTCAGTTCTCGTTACTTTGCCTTTTTGTATGTTGACTAAGGCGCATTTTTCTATTCCAAACTCCATTATTATTATTATTATTATTATTATTATTATTATTATTATTATTATTATTATTATTAATTATTATTATTATTATTATTATACCATAGTTTTTAACTTATACGACATTTGTATAAGGAGCTCTTTAAAGGGAACAATTTCCACCATATATGCTAAATCATTGAAACGGTAGATGATCAAATATCAGCTCGGTAATCTTTGTGACTAAGAAATTTCCTAAATTATTAAGTACTATGACTTTGCATATTTCCATGTACACATTTAATTTGTTCAATCTTGCATAAATGTGCACATTAATATCACGCGTGTGTTATTAAGGACAAATGCCAATGCAACCACAACACGAAACAAAAAGACGGATTCTCATGGAAGCTTAACTGTAGATGCAGTTGTTCCTGGATGTTATTCGACTTATTTAAGCACCCTTGACTGCGGTAATTAATATTGTTTCATGTGCTTATATTTTTTCACGTAGACTTGCAAGAGATGTAATGCTTAATAGAAGAGTCATGTTGCAATCAGTAATTTCCAACTTAATGTGATGTTACATGACACAAAGAAGCCGGGTACGCGGGGACAGCTTTCTTTATTACACCTTTTAGCCTTGTGGGTAATGTAACTGATAACCAACATTTCCTTGTCTTTGATATAAATTTGAAATGCAAAGTACATGCTTTCTTTTAGAAATGAACTCGTGGAAATTCAATGGTGAATCAGGTCAATTTTATTATGACTTATACAGACCAACTATTTCATTCAAATCCCTATATGAATGACATGTTTCCAAAGTGTATAGTATATACTTCTTTTCCTTCTTTCATCCCTGTCCTCTGCCCAACATTCTCGCCTGACGCGTCCCTATTCCCCGACCTGGCTGTTCCCCGTTCTCTACTCTTCTCTGCCTTTTTCCGTAAATTTGATCCGTGCAATATCTTCTCTCTTTTTAAGTTGGTGTCCTTCCTTTTCTCCCTTTCTCTTCCACCACTCTGAGTCATTCTGCCAAATTCTCTCTACTGATTTTTCCTCTCCTCATCTAGTTACTTCCCTTTCCTCCACACAGCCAACCGCTGAAAGAGAGGGGCGCCTTGTTCTCAGGCCATGTAAAGGAGAAATGTACAGATTTTAAGGTTTCGTTTGTGGGACAGACGAGCCATTTGTCCCTGCCTTGTTGTACAGAACGACTGAGAGAGAGAGAGAGAGAGAGAGAGAGAGAGAGAGAGAGAGAGAGAAAGGCTATTCGAATCTTGGAGAGAGGGAGAGAGGTAACACTATCAGTGCAAGAACTAGAGGCACAAACATCAATTACATTTCTGTTCCCCTATTTTTTTCTAGCAAACTTTAAAATTTTTGGTTTGAGGTGAAATTTGTCGCTGGCACTTCCAAATTCGTTCCTTAGTTTTGGCAAATTCATTAGATTTTTATTTTTACAGTTTCATCTGTCATAGCCCCAGCATAGTTTGTATATTGCTTATTTCATTTCAGGGATAACTCACCGACCATTAGTCCTTAAGTCCTGGCTTACGTATGATTCCATGTTCTATATATATATACCAGATGAATTGCATTTGAATATAAACGCACACAAATCGTCTACAAGGTGGGTGACTACTTTAAATATTTGGAACTACTAGTGTGTATGTATACAGTATGTTGTCACATTTCAAATCACACACTCGCACAATGTGTCATTTATACTAATTGCAACAAATATAGTGTAAGAAACAAGTTTCTCCTATACTGTATGATTAGAAACTGATAAAAATCGGGAGCTTTTGATGAGGATAAAACACTCGTTGATGAAGATGCTCGTAAGTAAACGAAAAATGGAAATGTATATTTTGGAGTTACTTTTGATAATTCTTAATAGTCAGTTTTTTATTTTATTTTTTGGCAACGAAAGCCAGGACGGAGACGTAATAAACGAATGAATAACGATGAGTCTCCGTGATAACAAGCAATATAAAGAAATTCCCAAAAACCGAAATATTTTCGTTTCTTTTCAGGGTCTTGCATTAGAATGCTGCGCTCTCTCTCTCTCTCTCTCTCTCTCTCTCTCTCTCTCTCCAGGAAAAGAGAAAAAATCTCAGAAAACGGCCCCGATAACTACATTCAATATATATGTATTGGGTTGACTATCGAGGCATTCAAGCTGTCGGAATCCTGCAAGGAATTACAAATATTTCGAGGTTTTTTTCTGGGTCTCTCCTCCTCTCACCTCTGAAGGAGTCTGGAAGATGGCCGAGCATCCATCTTTTTGGTCCCCCCCACCCCGCTCTCTCTCTCTCTCTCTCTCTCTCTCTCTCTCTCTCTGATGTTTATGAATTCTGTGGAATACTGATTGTAGAATACTTTTTTTATTTTATTATTAGTACAAACAGGATTTCTAGGAAAGGAAAATTTTTGTCCTACAGATCCCTACATCACGAGAATCGTAATTAAACTGTCGTTGACAGTTGTTCCGTTATTAAATTTTGCATTTTGTCTCTTATGAATACTCACAATATATGCGCGCGCTCACACTCACACATACATATATATTTATATGTCTATTTATAAATATATAATTCCTTGATAATGTATTATAAAGTAATCTAGATTCTAGTTCATATATATATTATAATTAATAATATTATATATCTATTTTATCTAATAATATAATTAATATATATAGAATATTAATATATTATATATATATTTATATAGAGATATTATATATATATATATATATATATATATATATATATATATGATATATATATATATATATGATGTATGTAGCATGCACTATAAAGGATGCTGGAGGTTCAGTGGGTAGGGCGTGAATTGGTAGGTAGACGACTATGATTGGTCATAGCCATGATGGATAGGGTTTAGGACTGGCAACGTCATCGTTAAAGATTTGCTGGTAACTGAAAGGCTACGCAGTTCTGGCGCTACCTATCCAAAGTAGAGCGTCGCGCGTTTTGTCTGTGTATGTATGGGTGTGTATGTGTATGTATATATATAAATATATATATATATAATATATATATTATATATATTATATATATTTAGATATATAGTCTATATATATATATATATATATATATATATATATATATATATATATATATATATATGTGTGTGTGTGTGTGTGTGTGTGTGTATGTGTGTGTATAATTTTTGCTAGGAGTTGAGCCTGCAAAGGGTGTTGACATTTAGTTTTTGTTCATATTAAATCGGTTTGTTTGGAATATTCTTAATGAATATAATGGGCAATTTGAATTTGTTCACTTATGTAGGATTTTGTTAGCGATAATCAAAGAGCACAGAGTCTCGATATAGTAACTGCAGTAATAGGGAAGCATAAGATGATTTTCATTGGCTTCCTGCTCATCTACTTCTCATTCTTTTAAATTGAATTTAGATCGGTCTGATAGGTTTGTTGGATCAGAGAAGATGTAAGATAAACAAATTTGTATGTATGTAATAGTTATTATGATCTCACTACGACTTTGCTGGTATTTTGCTAATAATGGTATTATCTCTCTCTCTCTCTCTCTCTCTCTCTCTCTCTCTCTCTCTCTCTCTCTCTCTCAAGACTAAGCATTTCGTTATTTTGTTATTTCCGTCTTAGCGTTTGGATGTCATAATTTCCTTTGCAAATTTCAAAACTTTATTGAATGGCGATGGTAATAATATGGTAGAGTTTTACTTTTTTATCCTCATTTACATTAAGAGACAAGATACCTGTATGATATTATTCAAATTGCTGCTCATCTTTGTCGGCATTTTATCCTTTTTTGGAGCTTGTATTGCCTCTTTCTTTCTTGATATAATGATTGAAATAGCCAAATCAATTACACATATTTTTATGTGTGTTAATCTGTTAATCAACCTTTTCGCCAATTTCTTTATTAAAATTGAAAACACTCTAAGAAACCTGAGAGAGAGAGAGAGAGAGAGAGAGAGAGAGAGAGAGAGAGAGAGAGAGAGAGAGAGACTGCAGGGGATTGAGACTTGTGCATTGAGTTTGAGAGGTGTTCGTACATCATTAATGGACCAGGTCTGGGAGAATGCGTCTGGGATGGCACTAGAGAATTTTGGGTAAAAGGGGATAAGGGAGGAGGTGAGTAGGGGGAGTGGGGCGAGGAGGGTCGTGGCGTGGTTGGGACTCGTGTGCAGAGAAGTGGGAGGGAAATGGTTGTAGAGGGGTTGTGGAGGTAATCATGGCCGGGAGCCATTCTCGTCACGTAAGGGAGTGTGTGCCATGTGTCCAGCCCAACTGACACGGCTGACATTTAGAACCAGATAAAAAAAAGGAGAGAAAATTTCGGGGTCCTAATAAAATATATTCAGTGTCTATCAAGAGAGGAGGAACGATGCCGGGTCTGGTTTTGTCGGAAGTTCGCTTCATTGTGAAGAGGAAGGAATAATTCGACGTGGGGGTATGAGGTGGAAGGGGAAGGGTTGCCTGCTGAGGATGACGAGGAAGTTAAGAAAGGGCTAAATTGGGTACTAGTCAACGAAAATATGGCGTTTATATATATATATATATATATATATATATATATATCTATATATATATATATATATATATATATATATATATATATATATATATATATATATATATATATATATATATATATATAGTATATATATACATACACACACACACACGCGCGCTATATATATACTATATATATATATATATATATATATATATATATATATATATATATATATATATATATATATATATATATATACACGTATATATATACACATATACATATACACACATACACACGTATACGTGTATGTATTAGCGAATACCACAGGAAAATGGACAGGCAGAAGTTCAGTTCAAAACGCTTTCACGTGTTGTTTTTTCACGCATCCTTTGGGGCACAATTGAGATACAGTTGGAAAAAAGGCTACACGGTAAACAAAAAGTACAAGAATACCAGATGGCTAATTGTTAAAGGGTAATAAACAGAAGTATAATCCATGATGATCCGGGATCACGCGGTCTCAAACTAAAACTAAACTTAACCATAGGAGATACGGAATCTTACCTATTCAAAATCCAGAGACATGTATAAAACGGTTGCTTATATTTATGAACAACTTTTCTATTTATGTAGGCATCAAGTTTAGACAACCAAACACTTATATTTTCAACACTTCCCTTATTTGAGTTGAAAAAACAAGATTCAATTTTATTCCTTTTAACTATGTCGTTACACGGGACTAAAGATATTGCTTCACTCCAGTTAATAGGATGATCTAAATCTCTCATATGTACGAGTATCACATTTGCAATATGGCTAGTTCTCACAGAATATTGTTGTTTGATTCATCATGAAAGTGATTTTCCAGTTTGTCCGTAATATATTTGATCTCCCTTTTTACAATGAGTTTCATAGATGCAGCCAGAAACGTCTTTACGAGAATTTTTTTATTACTAAACTCTTAACATTGAAATTACTGAAAGCAACATTTATGTTGAAATTCTAGGAATTTCTAAAAACCTTTCATCATATGGTAATTTGAAAATATCATGCTTACTAAATTCAAGTTTGTTATCAGTTAAATAAGATGTTTTCCTGGTTCTTTTCCTGCTATATCTACAAAAGTCCTTTGATATTTAAGTTTCAAAGCAATATCATCAGTAATTTTAATCTCAGCGTCACTGAACTTCGGTGTACAAACGCGCAAAGGTCTTAGGAACATCCCAGAAAAAACAGAATTTAACATTTTGATGATGATTGGAATAATTATGAACAAAAGAGGCAATATTAGTTGATTTTCGAAAGACTGAAAAGTTGAAATATCATGTCATAGACAGTTACATCAAGAAAATTCAAATTACAATTTCTTTCTTCCTCTATGGTAAATTATATAGAAATTACTGGAGATTTTCGTGAACTGGCCAAATACAGAAAGTATCATCCACATAACTTTTTTGGGCAAAGTTATTGGTAAGAATTTTCTCTCAAAAAATTAAAGACATGAGATAATGGATTACCCATGGTCATGTCGAACTTTTGTATAAAAAAAGAAAAAAAGAAAAAAATCCCCATTAAAACAAAATTTACTGTCTTTGATACATAACCATATTTATCCTTTTTAGATTTCTAAATTGTTTTTGAGATTTCTCACTTCTTGGAAAGTTAGCATCCTTCCACTGGTTAAGATAACTTTGAAATCTGTGTATTTTGGTGATAACAATTCAGTGTAGTTTATCCATTCGTTATAGAATTTGAACGGACTTCCTCATGTCATACTTCTGAAATTATCCAGTGCCTAAGAATATGTATTTATCTCAAGGCAAATACAAAAGATCTAGTATTGCTGTGGTAACTGTTATTATCATCATCTGTGAGAGGAGAATTCATTTGGTAAGATGATATCGCCCTGAGAGGTGAACACATTAACCTTCCAAATCTCCAGACGAGGAAGATACTCGTAGATAAAGGAAGCTCTTAACAACAGCTGTAGAACAACAAAAAAGAAAATAGCTAAGCGATGGGTTCTTGTTTGATGTTAATTATTCCTTTATTTATGATGAAGACCACAGAAACGGTCATATCTGCCTGAAAAGAAGGATGGTTTTGTTTGTTATTTGGAGTCCTTTATTTGGTCTCCAGCAGGATGCTTCGTCTTGAATTAAAAAGGATGAGGGTTGTTCGTGTTTTGAAAATGGGTTTCTTGTTTTTTTATCTTAGGTTTAAGTTGGTCTGGATATTGATCTTAGGTTTATCTTGATCTGGATGTTGTTTTATAAATATTACTTACATTAATATATATATATATATATATATATATATATATATATATATATATATATATATATATATATATATGCGTGTATATATGCATTGTGCTTACTTGGCCACGCATATATGATAACTCTCGAATCAAAGGATACCGTGAAAAAAAACCCTAAGTTTATGCTGTTTTTGTACAGGAGTCTCATCGTCAACTCCTCTACACATTTTGTGTCACTCTCTGGCATTCACCCCCAGGTCCGAGATCGACCTCTTCATTTCAGCTCATCTTCACTTTTCTCTCGTCCCTCTCATGACTTCCTATTTGTACATTCATACTACTATTCACAGACCCACCCTCCTCCGTTTTCTATATTGGTCCTTGCCACCTGAGATACTCGGAGCCATCTTTCCACCTTGTCGATCTGTTCGTCATGTCCATTCATATTAGCATTTCGTAACCCGTGAATGCTGATTGTTACTTTATTCCGTAGAGTTATTCATCTCAGAAACTTATCCTTTAATACTTCCATCAGCATTAAACAGTATACAAATACATAATTATGAGTTGACGTAGCAATTCACACACACACATATATGTTATATATGTGTATGAATGTATTTATGTATGTATGTATGTATGTATATGCAATGTGTGTATATATATATATGATAATATATATATATATATATATATATATATATATATATATATATATATATATATGTGTGTGTGTGTGTGTGTGTATACATTCGCTTTGTTGGTATGTAGCACATTTAAATGAAGATAGCCTTGCTCTATCACTGTGTCGTAATATATTATGATATACTATATTTATACATATATAAGCGAATACCTTCTAACTATCATCTCCCTGTGGTATTCGCTTACATATTGAAGTCACGTGCATCTACTGTGATTTTTTAAGTATTTTATATATATATATATATATATATATATATATATATATATATTCATATTCGTAATATATTATGTCTAAATAAAACTGATGCAGTGAAAGAGCGTCGATACCTTGATATTAATTTGCTGCACTCCGACAAAATGTATCGTGAAAGACGGGTGCCCTTATTGTCTTGTCTCTTATTCACCTTTCTTTAAAAAGGTGACCTCACGCATTAGCTGATTAGAAGGTAAAGATGATGAAAAAAGGCACCTTCCATTCAGATATATTATACTGAGTCGCCCTTTCTTTTGCTCTCTTTGTTTTTTATTTTTCCATCGTGTTGAATATATAGCAATATATATATATATATATATATATATATATATATATATATATATATATATATATATACATACAAATATGAAGTTCCCTGGAAAGAATCTATAATTTTGCTGAAATAGATGCTGACATGTAATCGCGTATGTTGAGGTATTTGAACTTTTCAGGCAAAAAGTGGGTGAAATCCCACGGCTATTACACACCAAGTTCTGATTTCTTAAAATTTTGGATTTTTATTATTTATATTTTTTTCTCTGATTCTAATGCATGCCTGTATATGCGTGTGATTTTTGCAGTTACTAGAATCGTCCTCATTTTATTATTAGTTGAACTGGAGTTTAAATGGCGTTTTAAAGTTCAGAGAGACGCAGTGTTAAAGGCGATGGAAGACCGATGCTGAATTTCGAAGGGCCTGTGTTTAATGGCTTTCGGATATGGAAGAGGGTCGGGGATGGCTTAGGGAGACTGTCGAATGGTATTTCGAAAGGAACAGCAAGGGATAAAGCGGTAACCTAAAATAAGTGAAGTTTGATGAGAATAGAGAAAAAGAGGGTGAAGTGTAACCAAAACTAAACTAGAAGTCGAAGAAAATGAACCTCATTAACGTAGATGAGTTAGAGGTGTTATGTTTGTGAGGTTTCTTCAGTTTTCACAAAATACCTGAAATTCTGCTCGAGACATAAATATCTGCGACCATTATTTAATGTCAAATATAATTGATCCAAGAATCTATGAGTGTTATCCGTAATTGTTGGGTCAAATTTTATGGTACACTGGATGACAAGTGTATATATATATATATATATATATATATAAATATATATATATATATATATATATATATATATATATATATATATATATATTTGCATGTACGTATGTAGTATCTTTTCTCTTGTAATAAAGAACAGTATAGTAGCCACTGTGACATTTATCCATATTTAATTGCAAAATCCCAAATGAACATTTGCTGCTGCAGGTACCTACACAAAAGAACTGTAGCTACACGTCAAAAACTACTATACACACGATGCATCATTCACCTGTAAACATTGCGTACTGCCTTGCTTCTTGAATGCTAAGGTCCTTCCAGCCAGGTACTTCTTCCTTTTCACATTTCCCGAACTTTACAGGCCGTTATCTTCTCCTCTCCCAACACTTGCATGTTATTATATAGTCTTTGTCAAAATGTCCGGGACAATCTCTATTTACCAAAACATTTCAAGGTGAGATTGCTCAACGATCTTTTCCCATATCGTAAATTTGCCTCTGATAAATAAACATTGCTCTCTCTCTCTCTCTCTCTCTCTCTCTCTATCTCTCTACTCTCTCTCTCATCTCTCTCTCTCTATATCCCCTATATATATATATATATATATATATATATATATATATATATATATATATATCTATATATATATATATATGTATATATATATATATAGTATATATATATATATATATATATATACATATATATATATATATATATATATATATATATATATATATACATATATACATATAGTATGATGTATTGACCGTTTGTTGCGCGCGTGTCTTTTTCTTTTTTTTCTTTCGTGAGCAACATTAATGATCAGGGAATGTTTCATTTCATTTGGCGTCCACATTTTAGTTGGAGAGGGTTTCCATTCGAAGCGGCCGAAGTGCATCATGTTGCAAATTCTAAATGGCTTTCCAAAAGGCGCACCATAATGCCGTGAGAGAAAAGTTTTCCATTGATGTGATTTCGCCCCAATAAACAACGCCCTTCAACAGTCTCTGATGATTCCTACGTCCATTTGTCTCTGTTGGATTTCTACATTTATTTCCCGTTTTGTTCTTCACTCGCTGTCAGTTGCATTTTTCGTCTCGGTTATTTTTGCCTTCCGTTTTGCTTTCCATTCTTTTTATGTTTATAAATTTTAATTCTTGGTTTCGTACGTTTTCCGTGATCATTTCTTTATTTCGTACTCCTTTTTGTCTGTGGGATTTGTGCAGTTATTTTTCCTCACTACCTTATTTCTTTTCTTATGCTCTGTCATCAACAGAAGCTATGTATAGCAGTACTTCCCTATTCTCTCTTCATCTTTGTTAGAAATTCTTGAGTCGCGTTTCCACCGTTTCGTTAAGTTCTGGAATTAAATTGGAATGAACATCTGAACGGTAGGATCTGCAACGCTGGGAAAAGTTTTGGTGTTTTTTAAGATTCACGCTGCGATTCCCGTTCTGTGCTAAACCCCATTGCGAAATCGTTATACGGAATTGCTGTTCGTGCAAGTGAAAATTAAAGTTCTGTCAATGCCTTCTCTCTCTCTCTCTCTCTCTCTCTCTCTCTCTCTCTCTCTCTCTCTCTCTCTCTCTCTGCGTGTTTGTTGAACAGGATATTCTATTTACATATATATATATATATATATATATATATATATATATATATGTATATATATATACTATATATATATATATCATATATATATATATATACACATATACACTCACATATATACAGTATATATTTAATAATTTAATATATATATATATATATATATATATATATATATATTATATATGTATATATTAATAAAACCTAATTGCTCAAATGTGAGAGAGAGAACAAACGTTGTAGTTTATGTGCAGGCTGTAAAAAATCGGTTTATTTAGAGAGGCGGCATATACTACATGGGAAAATAATACTATTAAACGGGGAGACAGACTGACATAAAGGCCAAGAGAGAGCTGTTCCAACTTTAATAAAAGAGAGACGCTAAAACAGATTTCGTCAGTCTCCAGTGAGTGAAGTAGAGTACATCGCAAGACTTTAATCAATTTTTCCCAGGAGTTTTCGGAAGTTGGACCACTTTGTAGATCATTGTATAAACTGTTGTCGGTTTCATTTTATATCGCGGAAAATGAATTACTTCAAGATGCTCTTGCTTACGTTATTATAGTGTTTATATTGTGCGACAT
>NC_087200.1:177494473-177496973 GCF_015104395.2 Macrobrachium nipponense | reverse complement strand
ATATGTATACATATATATATATATATATATATTGTGTGTCTTCAGGTAAGAAAAAGTATTAAAAAACCGCAAGCACAGGCAATATAAAATAAAATTACTCATATTGTTGTTGCCTAAGGTGTTGAGTCTCCAGTGAATGCTGTTAAGAGACTGGTGCTATGTAAAGTTTTTTTTTTTTGTTATATCTTAGTATTGATTTGAAAGTTCTAGTGATAAGTTGTCAACTCTCATCTAGGCTTAGGGTCGGAGGCGTAGGTCCCTACAGGGACAACGCCCCCGCCCGTCTTCATGAGTATTGAAAACTTCACTACATTGCAACCAATGAACTCAATGGATTTCTGTCTCCTTTATGTCAGCATACCCCGAGTCGAGTTCTTTCTCATCCATGCTCGGCAATCTCTGCCTTATAAAATGCCTTATGAAATATTTTTTTATATCTGCAAATGCTTAAACTTGTATTTTGGCCGAGTTACCGAAAAATACGTAACCTGATAAAATGTCGTGCACACCTATCCGTCAAAAATGTGTTTCGGAAATTTTGTTATTACTGTTACTATTATTTCCAACACACATCTCGCTCTCACTTCATCTCCATAACTTCATATATATAATATATACGATATTATAATATATATTATATATTAGTAATATATATATATATTAGTAGTATATCCAACCCGGGATATATATTATATTATATTATATCTATATATATATATATATATATATATTATCTATTTATTTATAATGCACCATATTGTTTTTTCGTAGAGACTCTCATACTTTTTATATTCAGAATACTTTTATCTTCTTGTCCATTTTTAACATTTTTTTTCTCCATTCCCCCTTTCCCTTTGCTCTTCTTTTCAGAAGATAGGTATTTTGTTTTTGTATTTTCCACTGCATTTTTCCATTGACTAATTTTTGCATTCCGTTTCTCTTTTTTTTCATTCTGCTTACCCGGCTTTTACATGCTTCTCACATTTTGCTCTTTATTAAAGATATCTACTGCGTATAATGTTTTTCGTCAGCTTTGCTCATTTTCTTATTTTCCTCAGATTCTTCCAATTTATTACTTAATCTCTAGTCATCATTTTGCCTCTCCTTTTCATTGAGTGTAGAGCTTTTACGTCCGAAATTATCTAGAGAACTCTTGTAGTGAGCAGCTGGATCATCCCTCGACATTATCTGCCTTTACGGTTCAGATGATTCTTATGGTCACAGATTTCCTTACTTTCCACTGTGATCCTGTATTTAATATTTATTTATTTATGTGTTTCCTTTTTGGATTATTACCATTATTACTTTTATATTGATCATAATTATTGTTATTGCTTTTGGCAGTTGATGGGTAGGATTGCAATTTTACAAACGAAAAATTGCAATCTGGTTTCACCCAAAGGAAGTTTCCGGACGAGATAATTGAAGATCTAAGCATCTCTCATTTCCTCTACCTTTACCTTTTACCTTTGTATTGCTTTGTCCGCTTAAGTGCGTGTTTCAATCACTCACACTCATGTTATCATTATAACATAAGAAATAAAATTCTTTATTATTGGCTTAAAGATAATGCTCCTCATTCAGAATTTCTCAAATATTGTGTATCTATATTGTTCTACATATGCTCCTACATAATTTTAGGAACAAAATGCACACTCATGAATGGAAGTATGTCATTGTTTAACCTTTCTGACGAACGACAGTTTTAAATCTACGAGGTTTAATTACAAGTTTCGATGTTCACTTCGTAAATAAAAGTTTTCATGTCTGTATATCATTAAATATTTAATTTATCTTTGTTTATAAATTGCCCCAGTTCCTTGATATGATTATTTTAATTATAGATTTTCGTAGGCGAGAGTAATTTACACTCAGTAAATGATGTGAAGGTTTTGATATTTACATTTTCCATGGTATGATCGTTTTAATTTTCACATTGTCATGAAAATGGATACTGTCCTTTAGACTCTCCGCGTCGGTGCAACCAGAGGTGATCAGCGGATAGATTTGGCTAATCCTCAGGCAATTGTTTTGGTAGAAATATTTTGGTCTTAGGCATTTGCTCATTAGGCTTTGAATGAATAGTCTGGACATTTCTTGGCCCTATTTTCAGCAAGCTACCTATTTCTTTTGAGCACAAAGTCGGTGTAATCATAGCTTAACCCGCTCATTCAGTGTTGGTCACGTCGCACTGTTATTTTTTATTGTTTTAATTTTGTGCGGCTGTTTTTAATGAAGGTTTTAATTTCAGCCTTTAACGTTGATGAGTGCGCTACTTTGGGTTATTTATTGCCTTATTTCGACCTGGATCATATCGCGAGAGTTAACGTGTTTTACGTTATCCTTTTATGGCTCTTACCTGTCCCGATTCCCCCAGCAAAGAGACTTTTCATTAAAGGGGAGCGAAACAATTATTGCTTGTTATTGTAGGTTTTGCGTTCATCGGTTATCATAACGTCCGATTGAAAATCCAAAGGTAAATTGAACGTAAACACTGTTT
>NC_087200.1:177451973-177489473 GCF_015104395.2 Macrobrachium nipponense | reverse complement strand
GCTTACCATTACCATCAATCTTAATGATAAAATTATAAATATTTTTATTAATGATTATAGAGAAGAATAAATCCAGTAACATAGCGTTATTATTGCTCATTGATATAGATATTACTAGCTGACTAATCTGGCGCTGCCGAGGAAAACTCTTAATGACTACCAATAATCTCTCTCTCTCTCTCTCTCTCTCTCTCTCTCTCTCTCTCTCTCCTGTAAAGGTAGTTGATTTAGTTACATTGTTGAGCACTTTTGACATTTCATATATTTCACCCCCTCTCGGGGCTTAA
Source organism: Macrobrachium nipponense (assembly GCF_015104395.2). NCBI lineage: Eukaryota > Metazoa > Arthropoda > Malacostraca > Decapoda > Palaemonidae > Macrobrachium > Macrobrachium nipponense. The sequence continues at coordinate 177,489,186 of NC_087200.1, read as the reverse complement.
CTTGGACTTAAGGGCATTGGGAGTGTTACTGTTCATCTCAGCGTCCTAAAAAACTATGGAATTGACGCTATATGTAATTTTTGACATTTAATTTTTCACCACTTCTCACCCTCCCTTCCTATCAGGGCTGAACCTGGACTTGAAGGCAACTGTAGTGTCACCAGTCATCTGAGTGACTGCAAAAACTGTGGATTAGACACTAATATCTTTCGTTTTCGGTTATATTTACATGTCACCCCCATCCCACCCCACCTTCTTTTGTGCCATTGACGTCTCCCCTCCCTCACCATAGTATTTTTTTTCCATATAGTTAGGCATAATGTATACCAAAATGAAATATGATAAATTCGTAGTTTATTTAGTTACTAAGTCTACGGGGGGAACCATCCCTGTTTCAGGGAAGCCCTTCTCACCCCCACCCCATTTGGTGGTCTTTGGTAATATTGATGATGTCTTCCCCCAATGTATTCTTTTCAAAATAGTTAGTCATATGTGTACCAAGTTTGGTTGAAATTGCTCAATGCATTGCAGAGTTATGCTCAAGCACACACATCCTTTTTTATGTATGTATATAATATATATATTTTTTTTTTTTGTCTTCATAGTCATCCTATTAAACTAGATGGTTTTTATAGAATAGGGTTCTGGGTTGCATCGTGTTTCCTTAGGAGTCTATTACGTTTCTCACTATGCGCTGTTTCTAGTAGCACACTTCTGCTAGTTTTTCCAGGTTCCTTTTCAGTGATTTTGGGATCGTGTAAATGATTATGAGTACAGTTTCCATTGGCATATCCCATATTCTTCTTATTTCTATTCTCAGATACTTTCTTCTAGAATTTGTCAATCAACGTCACATCTGGTCTGTTGGCACGTATCACTTTATATGTCCTGATACCTTAGTCCCAAAGGATCTTTGGCTGATCGTTTTCTATCACTCCCTCAGGTTGGTGTTCATACCACTTATTATTGCAAGCTAGTTGGTGTTTCTTGCACAGACTCTATTTGTATAGGTTCTGTGCAAGTGTCCGACATTCGCTTGCTATGTGGTTTATGGTCTCGTTTTTCATATTGCACCTCCTGGATATGGGTGAGATGTTATTTCCATCTATTGTTTTTTGGACATATATGGTTCTCAGTGCCTGATTTTGTGACACTGTTAGCATTTGCTCTGTTTCCTTCCTGAGTTCTCCCCTCTGGAGCCATTGCCATGTTTCATCACTGCCGCAGTTCTTTAGTCTGTTTCGTGTACTGTCTGTGCATTAGTTTGTTGTTCCATTCCTCTGTTCTGTTTTTCATGTCTGCATATATCTGAGTCTCCAGTTGCGCATTGTAGTTTTGAGGAAGCTAATGGTGTTTTCATTTGTCCCATATATCTTCAGGCATTCTATTAGCCACGTGTGCGGTATCATGTCGAAGGCTTTCTTGTAGTCAATCCTTACTATGCTTAGGTTGGTTCTCCTTCTCTTACTATTTTTCATTACCATTTTGTCTGTCAGACTGATGATACCTGTTAGTAACTTCCACTTTATTGGTAGGTAGGTGATAGGCTTCTAGTTATTTGCTATATATTCCTTGTTCTTGTCTTTCTGTGCTAAGGATGTTCTCCCTGTGGTCATCCATCTGGGCGCATGGTGGTTTGCGATAAAATGCTGGAATTCTGCTATTCGTGGGTGTAGGACCTTGAAGTTTTTGAGCCAGTATCCATGAACTTCATCGGGACCTGGTGCCTTCCAGTTGGGGATCTTCTTTAGTTGTTATCTGACTGTGTCTGTCGTGATCTTGGTGAATCTTTATTTTATTCTCCCCATTTCTCCTGCCTTGACTTCCTGAAGCCATGTTACATGTTTGTTGTGTGAATTCGAGTTGCTCCATATGTTTTCCCAGTCTCTAAACGGTTCGGCTGCAGGAATTTTCTGGTAGTTGTCTTCCCCTCTTAGTTGGCTGCATAGTCTTTTCTGGTTGGTCCAAAGAGTTTGTTCTGTTGGGATCTTTTATTCCTGTTCATGTACCGTTGGATCTTATGTGACTTGGCTTTATCCTCTGATTATTATTATTATTATTATTATTATTATTATTATTATTATTATTATTATTATTATTATCATTATTATTATTATTATTATTGCAGCTGTTATGCTCAGTCTTTGGCACATGATGCAATATATATATTCCTATACAATGATTATCTCACGATTTTCAGTAACCGCCGAACTTTTTAATACCCCTGTTTTTATTTTATATTTGGTTTTATTCCCCGAATATATGCTTTATTGATTCACATTTTAATATATGTATTGGCGAGAGTTTCGCTTTTGGTACCATAATTTTTGTTTATATACAGCTTTCCAGAAGTGTGTTCTGTCATTTCCAATGAAGGGCGTCGACATATCAATCTTGGTAAAAGCGTTCTCAAACATGAAAATGACTCTAATTATTATTGTTTATTGCCGTCTTTAATGAATATGTTCTATAGGAGAGGATACCGTTTATGGATAAGCAAAAGAAAAGTTGAGTTTTAGATAAAAAAAAAGGCTTATGTAAGAAATCTTTATTATCCAGCTACATCTACGAGGACGAATTAACGCATATAGGAAGAGGAAGGAAAGGTAAAGGAACGCTGTCGTATATATATAATTATAATAATCCAGTTACATAGGCAAGGTAACATTGTTTTGTCTCGTGTGCACTAATTGCTCTGTTTGATTATTGTTTCTTCCTCCCCTACCATGAAAGTGTGACACTTCTTCGTTGCCTCCGTCACCTGTTATTTCGGTAATATATTCCTGCTTTTTCCCTGACCTTTTATTCCTTAGTTGAATCTTTCGTTCTTCATCACATTCCTCCGTCTTATGCAGCTGCATCCAAAAGCTTTCCTGCTGCCTCTTTGACGTCATGCACTCTCTCCATCAACGACCCTTTCTTGTTGTGCCTCATTTTCTGCTTGTATGCTTTTCCACTCATATATCCTATTCACTTGACACTATTACCGTTATTGTCACGTTCGAGAATTCTTCATCTGTCTTCACGTGTCCCCGTCTCGTTCGTCTCGTGTGTGTATATATATATATATATATATATATATATATATATATATATATATATATATATATATATATATATATATATATATATATATTCGTTTTTAAAGTTTATTGAGTCTCTCCAATTATTCCTTTGTTCTTCTGCATGGTTATGGTTAGGTGTAATTTTTCCTTAAATTTATTTGCCACGTTCATTTCTTTACCGTTTCTTACACCATAGCGTATACTTCAGGCTCCTTACTTTGTCCATTAAAAACTAAACGTCTTTATTTTTACTTATTAATAGTAGTTATGGGATCCGTAAGATGACTTCTCTGTGTTGGTTATATCAACAATAGGATTGAATGGCTGTGTAGTTTTATTAGGGGTATCACATGTTCTTTGTGTATGTACATTATACATAATTGGAATGTTGTTTACGAAGAGTATTAATTTCTTTCATATTTTTAATTAAATTGTCTATTCCTCCAAAATAACTGGTTTCTAGTTTGTGTATTCATTTTGACAAGAAAATAAACTAATTAATTCAGCTTTATTGTTTTTAATGGAAGGGGAAAGGGTTATATTTATTCAAATATTTTCTTTACTATTTGTACTACCTTTGGGCTGTTTTAATTAAAAAAAAACGTAATATGTACTCACATTAGGCATAGAGAGGGTAATTACCTAGGTCAAATATATCAAGACATAAAAGTCCACAAATTCTCTTTGTTCAGTCAAATTAAATGTTGAGTCAGGATTTTCATACGCAACGTCTCTGAGAGCAAAAATATTGCTTGGAACTGTCACAAAAACAACTTGTGATTTTCAGGCTCTAATATTCATTTACAATAACAATTTCTGCCTATTCTTCCACTCACTTGATTGATCCATCGGTCATAGCGTCTCTGGCTTTCGCAAAGTCAAGTCGATTGCATAATGAAGCTGAAATGCGCAAATAAATATGCACCCAAAAGGAATGAATCTAGTGTATTTTATAAATTTCCAATAAGACACTGGCTTCCCTTTTTTCGTTGCCCAGCAAGGAATCTCGACATCTCACATCTTGTGAAACCTTAAAATGTATGCAGGGATGCTAAAATAGTTTGTTTTCAGGAATTTATCATGCCCCACTAGATGCCATGACAACTGACCTCTATCCTTTTCCGACTGCCTCACAGCATGTCGTAGGTACTATGGAATGATATCCAAGACGAAATGATTGATTTTTCTCTTCGTACATGCACCATATAGAGACTCGGTTTGGCATTCTGTTTTTGTTGAGCACTTTCCAAAGTTGAAATCTGTTTTCCTTCTATGGAAGAAAAAGAAGAAGTTGCTTGTTTCAAACCTTTGGAAAATGGAAGACAATGAGACTGCAGATATTATGTAAGCGCATAACCTCAGTTATATTATATACGAATGAAGTGTGTTTGTGGTTTGCGTTACGTTGTGTACTAAAATCGATGAAAAAGTACAAGAGTGAAGCTTAGGCACGAATGAAACTACAGGTCATCTGAGTAAAGATAGTGAGTAGCAGTTTGGAAAAAAAAGAAACTAAAACATTTTCTATAAAATATTTGTGTAACTATTCGTATGTTGTATAATAATAAGTTTTTAGAGAGTAGAAATGTGTTGCAAATTTAAATGCTAATTGTTTAGAAGCCAAGTTTTCAAAATATGAAGATAAAAGCAAGGTAAAAAAAAAAATGAGGCAGAATTTGCTAATGGTACGAATTACATATATCAGTCTGACATACTTGTTTCAAAGGGAATGTTTTATATATTTATGTTGCATTCATATCCTGGATGTTTTTTTGTTACTCGTCTATGTATTAATGCATAAATGTAAAAGGAAAAATAATTTTTCTGGTTTTGAGAGGGATGGTCTCGCCTCTGGTCTTATCTAACAGATTAGCATTTATTTGCCTTGCGCCCCGCGGTCATCGGTGTGCTACACTCCCGCAGAGAGAGAGAGAGAGAGAGAGAGAGAGAGAGAGAGAGAGAGAGAGAGAGAGAGAGATACTAACCCCTTTCAGTTTTTTTAATGCTATTTTCTGTTTGAGAGAAATGCGCGCTCTCTCTCTCTCTCTCTCTCTCTCTCTCTCTCTCTCTCTCTCTCTCTCTCTTTGTGTGTGTAATGGATCCTTAATTATATACTTCCTGTTTACAATATAATAATATAAATCTAAAGATTTAGTTCGGGTGAGATTAAAATCTTTTACATTTTTTTGTATGTTTTCATTTTAAATCATTTATTTCATGTATAGGTAACGATACACGTCGTCTCTCACTCGGAACTGAGAGGATCTACGTAAGGTATTCGTGTGAATAAGGAGAATGAGGGCTGTAGTAAAAACGCCTAATCCAAAAGCGAAGTTTCCATGTACGTATGTGTCGCGAAAGGGACACTGGAATTGGCAATTCGAGCGGTAAAAACGCTCTTCAGAAACTGTAAATGAAAAAAAAAGCTTCACTTGTGTAAATGTGGAACAAAAATCTCTCTCTCTCTCTCTCTCTCTCTCTCTCTCTCTAATTTATCTGCCTATTTCCGGCATAATTCTCTTTCTGTCTGAGAAGCTGACCTCCTATAGCCCTTTCTCCTCGTGATTCCAGTGTGCAAACGGACCATGTAACTCAATGTTTAAGAGGACCATTTGCACTTAGGAACTTGCTCAACTGTTGCTTCGAAGTCACGACACTGGGGAAATACGAAGCCTTGTCTTCAAGACTTGGACGTTTTTTGTCTCTTTTATATAATGTGTTTCAAGTTATAATTATTTTGTTCCTACTCTGTGCTGTACATTTCTTTTTCTTTTTGTGTGTCTTGTATTCAACTTTATTCTTTCATCATTCATATTTCTGTACTTATCTTGATCTTATATAACCTGTCATGTGTTTCCTGTATTACTTGAATTGCTTTTGATGTTTTGCAAATGAATTCTTTGCATTTTATTGCTTGTGCTTGCATTGTCATAGTTTTCCCTTCGAAGTATTTTCTGTCCCGTACTTTATAAGTTTCCTTGGTGATACGTTATTACGACAACTAATTTCAAGGCGTTCCATAGGTGATTTTTCCGTAATTTTGGGGAAATTTCTATATTTTTCTTTGAATTGTATTTAGTTTACTGCACAGAACAAGTCCATCGTCAACAATGTTTTACATTTTGATATAGATTTTACTTTATGTCCTTCCATTTTTCTAAGCTATCAGTGTTCAATGTCTTTAATGTTAACATTTATCCAGAGAGCCTCGGGGATGCGTCGTTACGTAGAATAATAGTGTTATCTTGGGGAAAGCTCGATATTGCATGTAACGGAACAAAAGGATTTAAATGGGATTGTGCATGGTATGCCGTGGGAAATTGCCCATGGGCACTTGGCCATACAATGTCTATACGTATATTAGGGGCTGTGTGAGAGAGAATTCTCATTGGAATAGATACGTAGAGTATTTCCGTAATGTCCTGGTATTGGAAATGAAATTAGTGCGGGCTTTGGGGAGTAATGCTGGAAATATATATATGGTGAACTCGGCAGATGAACCACACGTTGAGGAATTAGTAACGCTCTGTCGCATAGAAAAGACAATAATTGTCAAAGTTTGTGACATAGGTTACTGTATTTCTGTTAAGGCGTTATGTCAAAAGATTTGGTTGGCGTACTTTCTTCCTTCTCTGCATATATATATTTTTTTAACTATACGTGTCTCTTATGATAACCATGCTCTTTTCATTTTTTTTATTAAAAAGTTTCAAGTATTCTTTGATACTGTTGAATGTTTTATAATTTTGATACATACACACACACACACACACACACACACACACACATATATATATAGTATATATATATATATATATATATATATATATATATATATATATATATATATATACTACAACCATACACTCAAAGATACGCAGGACGAATGGGAGGTATATCTGGCAAAAGGTTTACAAGTCACACATCCACATTAACTGTGGCGCAAAATTTCCCTGCGATGCCTTATATAGCATTAAAATCTCACAACATTTTGATACACATACGCACACACACACACACACACACACACACACATATATGTGTGTGTGTATATATCAAAATGTTGTGAGATTTTAATGCTATATAAGGCATCGCAGGGAAATTTTGCGCCACAGTTAATGTGGATGTGTGACCTTGTAAACCTTTTGCCAGATTTACCTCCCATTCGTTCTGCGTATCTTTGAGTGTATGGTTGTAGTAGATCGAACGTGAAGAGCGCTGGGGAAGAGAAGTCTTTGCCTCTCCGCTCGAACCCGTCTATCTCTGGCTGGAGAACATGGGCGAATGATGTTATCTGAGCGACCCAGTGAAGACATGAATTTTCTTTCAGTTATACCGTGTCTGTTGGGTGTCTTTTGTATCGGTTTCCTTTTTTATCTCCTGTAAACTGGCATTGTCAAACTCCATTCAATATTTATTTTTTTTTTTACTCTGCGAAGACAATGTATTTTGCAAGTATTCTTCAGCATTGAATTCCCGTGGATTGTGTTTTATTCGACACTTCGTAAATATTTCCTAAATAATTGTCTCTTATTCTTTAAGCTGCATTTGTAGAGCCTTCAAAGGAAACAACTTTTTGGTGCCTTTTAAAACGTTAAAAAATGTCGCTGGGCTGTTTGTTTGTGTACGTATTTCCAGGAGGGTACCGAGGTATCCCAGTATGTTGTTCAGGAAGACATTACCTTAAGACTTTCTTTTTGCAAGACGACTCCAAGTCTGCTCCTTTATTTTCATCATTGTGCAGCGCAGGAATTTCTACCCAGGCGAGGCTTAAGTAACACAGAAAGAAGGTGGCGGCCTTCCATTATCGGTATTGGAATTTGATCTCTAGATTTGCCACTTAAGAAATTCACTTTTTGGATGCCTTCTGTCTATCGTGATAGGATGCAGGACCGATTCCATACCTAATGAATGAATGCTAAACAGAGTGATCCCTTTTTCATGATTTGCAAGTTCAACAGAGTGGACTTAATTGGCCGTCAACTGTACATTGCACATCTTGAGTATTAAATTTGGCCGGGTTTTCGGTGTGTTTGTTTAGCTGGATGAATCCTATTACCTGACTTGTATATTTTGGAGTGCATTGCGTTCTGTTCCCTACCGTTTCTTAGAATACGATCATATTTTTTAATTTTCCGTCAGTTGTGAAGGGGGTCGTGGGAGACTTTCATATTCTTCTTGTCCTTTCTCTCTTTGTTGTTCAAATTCATGTTTTTTTCTTTGGTGAAGTTTAATTTGGACTATGTCCTGTTAGCTTACCTATACTTAAATTGATTTTTTCCCCGTTTTTACCCGTTATGGTCCCCTTGCCCCATATATCATTTATGTTATTACAAAAGAAAGAAATTTGCTGTTATTTTAAATAGTAAATTCCTTCTTGTTTGTCAAGTTAAATAAGTTTGTCAAGTTAAATAAGTGTCAATATTAAGCATGATTATATTCAGGGCTTTTCAACCTTCATGTCACCCACTGTTGTATAACAGAGACCCTTCCTGTTTTAGCCAGTCGAAAGCAGGAGAAACTGTTGAAGTGGCGTTGAGTATATTAGGAGAAGTTTCGATGTCAAGACTTAAAAATAATAATATTTCTACAGGGAAATACAGTTAGAGGAACAAGTAAAATATATACATTTTTAGTGCAGGGTCTAGAGACAAGTTTTGATTTTAAACTTTTCTGCTGATTTTTGTTATCGTTTCCCATTGAACTCTAAAAAATTGCATGTCCTCTGAAATTCACTTTGTCGCCAAGAATGCATCTAGTATTACTTTGTTTTTTCATTACAGTTAGTGTTTCAAATTTTGAAGCTTCTCTTTTCAGAGTCTGAAAAGTAAGTCACTCGCTGATTCATGAATAGTCATGAGGATGAATAGTGAATGATAGCGAAACGTCAGAAATGAAGTAGGTCACTCGTCTGCTGTATTAAATATTAAAAATGAAAATGACGACTGCCTTTTCTAATTTACCAAAAGTGTCTACTTTGCATATTTTTAGACACGTACATAAGCTGTAATTTATACATATAAGGCTACCAAACCGATCACTCTGTGTGTGGGTGGATTTTCATTTTAATATTTTGTTTGATATGCATATGTATGATTTTGATCTCTCTCTCTCTCTCTCTCTCTCTCTCTCTCTCTCTCTCTCTCTCTCTCTCTCTCTCTCTATATATATATATATATATATATATATATTATATATATATATATATATATATATATATACATAAAAGGCTTGATTTTCCCTTTCTGCAAGGGGGCTTATGTAAATAAGATTTACTGCAGGTGCTTTCATAAACAAATGCATGTTCATACATACGTATTATGTATGTATGTATATTTAACACAACTTACTGTTTATACCATGCATACACAGATTTAAGTATGAATCTGAGTACTGGGCGTCGTCTTTCCTTTGGTTTTTTGTGTGTTCTCGTTTCCAGTCTTATATTTAATGTCTCTTAACGTCTTTGTCCGAGAGAATTCGAGGGAGTTCTTTGTTTCACTGAAGTATGAAATGAAAAAAAAAAATACTTAAAATAGAATATAAAAAGACCCACTAAGTTATACTTTCTCTTTTTCCATCCATTTCTGTTTCCGTTTGTGTCTTTGAGCCCTAATGGCCAATGTTAATTCCCTTTCAGTTAGAATTATATATTCTTTTTGTCATGTGTATACACATATTCTTCACTCTAATGTAGTTTGCATGTTGATGTGGATATCAACATTCAGCAAAGAGCTCGCTACGATTGATGTTTACTTTTTAATGTTATGTGTGGATGTATTCGCTAGCTCTTGATGACACGCATTTTCCTTATTCATGAGCAGATCGCTGTTAATACCTGAAAGAAGATCGACGTTGCAGCAGTTAGGTCAATACTGGTTTCCCGGATAAATATGGGTACAATAAATTTCAGCGTCGATGTAAAGGTTCCTCCGGCCTTTGAGAGCAAAGCTTTGAGAAGAATCTGGGGCGCTCTACGTTATCAGCATATTGCAAATGCATTCATAAAAAAGAACGTAAGCCTGATCAGCGCTGATGACTTCACTTGCCTATCGAGCTGGAGATGGACTGGATTCATTTTGAGATGGAGGCTCGTTTAGCGCAGGATGTGCCCAGGTCAATACCACATGTACACGGAGGACGTGGAAGGTTAGGGTACTCAGGGAGGGTAGAGGTCGGATGTTGTTATAAAGTTTCTATGGACAGATCATGATACAAGTCTCTCGCATCTGACTTGCTCTTGCCATGAACGAACCAAATGTTAATTTTATTAAACAATGTACAGTGATTTTCTCTCATGCTGGAAAATAGATTTTATGTGTTTTGTGTGTGTGTGTGTGTGTCTTCTTTCTAAGGCTTTCGTTGTTTTCGCTGTAATATGTCATGACTGATATATCCTCCGTGATCTAGGTGTTTGTCCTTAAATCACAGGAATAGTAAAAAGTAATGTTTCTTATGGTTTTATTTCTCTGAGAATCTGAAATTCGTTCTTAAACAACACGCACACGTGTTGTCGTTAATCAGAAGCATGCCGTTGGTTACCAAGCACAAAAGCATACACACACACACACACACACACACACACACACATATATATATATATATATATATATATATATATATATATATATATATATATATATATACAACTTTATGTACTCTTTAAAGTAATTATGTTTATACAACATTGGTATGATTGATTATTATTTGTTACTACCGCAGAGATCTTTATGATAATATTCTGGATCATATAGCTTGATAAGTATTGATCAAAATATGTCTGTTTGATTGGTTTTTGCGTTGGTCACCCTGGGAAAAGATTGGCTGGTTAGCCAGATCATTTAGGAGTCCTTGTAGAAAGGAGGTTAGGCAGACAAAGAAGATATTGGTGAGACTGTAAGTAAAGTGAAATTGAAATAGGAATGCCGCAAATTGTAATGCAATATAGTTGTTAATTAAAGGATGAATATGTTAATGATTGCTCTCCATATATTTTCCTCCATTAAAGAGAAGGCGGCTAGCCTTCCAGATCGCAGCAAGTGTTTTGGGATGAGGTTGCTAGCCTTGAAATATTCTCTCGTTTTAAGGGAAAAATACCATTGCAATGACTGCCACATTTCCATACAACTACCAAATCATGGATAATCATTTGAGACAAATTTCCACTGATATGTACTATGTGTTGCTGTATGATATAATATTTTATGATACGTAGTCCTGACGGAAATATTTTCCATTTTGTTTGTCGATCTCTGCTCGGTCATTATGGAGCAACGAGACGTATGCGTTTTCCATGATTAACGAGAGAATGCTTCCACTCCCTTTGTCCCAGAACTAAGATCCAAGAGGAAGATCATGAATAGTGGAGGAAGACCTCCGGGTCATGATTGGTTTATTTAACTGTTGCCTGCTTATGTCCTTCGTTCTTTGCAAAGTTTATGCAATCAGCTTAGGGTGCCAATGGATGAATTAGTCTTTACTTTTCGTTTTGCTTTTTTCTCGTTATCATTCTTGGTATAAACATGGACTGTTGCTAGAGGCAATCTCTCTCTCTCTCTCTCTCTCTCTCTCTCTCTCTCTCTCTCTCTCTCTCTCTCTCTCTCTTCGACACACTCATCCCAGGAATTATCTTCAGTTAATTGCTTTTTGATATTGTTATACTGGATTATTTTCATGTTTTAGATACACCACTCTTTATTTCCTAATATGTTTTGACGTTGTTTTCTTAGTTTGTAGGTACTGACTTCAAAATGGCATCCCTTTTATCACTTAGATCTTCAAGAACAGTTTGACTCATCATGGAGAATAGTAGAAACATCAAAATGTCTTCTTTGTCAACAAACCTTACCTTCAACCATATTTCAAGAAATGTCATTTAAAAGGACCCCGCACTCTTTCTTGGGCATTCCCGCATCCCGACCCAGTAGTAATAATAGCAAGATGAAAGAAAAAAGCATACTAACTACAAATAATTGTCGACGGAGATTGACTTCAACCTTTAATCATTGAGGGGGAACTTAGTCTAGAGGTAAAATAAAACTTCGGTTTCAGGTATCTTGTGATATATGTTTTGTGATTCTTCAAGAGCAAGTTTTAATCATCAAAATCATAGCGATTATTAGACGAAATTAAATCGAAACTGTATGATTGACTTTAACCTATTGCTAGTTTTTTAATAGGCGTAACCTATTATGAGTTTTTACGAAGAGTGAACGTATCAGAGTCCAGAAATATAGATTATTTCGAGTGCTTTTGTTACACAAGTTCCTCACAACTTTGTGGACATGTTTGTCTTCTTATGCACCCCGAAACAAATGCTGATAAGAAAAATAAATTTTGAAGTTGTATCGGTGATTCTGGCGTGACTACGTTGAGTTTTGGAAGGAGATGAATTCAAACGTGGGTAAAATTATAGAATATAATTAGATCCCATAGTTAGTCTAAATGTATGGGGGATCACAACTATAAAGCGACGTGCATGCTAAAGATTAGAGGAACAAAGGAAAGTCAAACACTGGAAGATATATGCAAAGAAGGGGGCAGGTAGCACTTTGCATAAGTTAGAAATTATTTATGAAAAGGTAGGTTGGAGCGACTGACCTCATAGAAATTCGAGGCCAGTAGAGGAGGTGAAATATTGGATCAGTTCCCCCTAGATTGAATATGTCAAAACTTTTGTAAAGATATGCATTTCCTTATTCTCCATACTTAGAGTATCAAGAGGAAAAATAATATAATGATGTGATGCAATTAAACTGTGTTTAAAATATAGTTACGCACGAAAATGAGTGGTTTTTGTAATATTCACCATGTCTATATAAGTCTTCGTAGTTGTGGCCAACTTTTTTTGTATGCTTTATTTCACCAAAATGAAATACTGGGGTTCAATGCGATGAGTTGTCGACAGATCGAGTGAAGTTAACCTATGGTAAGTTTTGAAGAGGAACTAATTTAAGAAAGAAGTGAAGCCACGTTAAATGTGCTGCCTGATTTTGCTAAAGTTCTTTGCGCTCTTAAAAACTTTCTGATATTTGTCAAACGAACTATTCAGCTGCTCGGAGCTCGCGTATAACTGGTGTCAAGTGAAATGTGAATCAAGCTTTCTTGCTGACACACATAAACGAACTTTTTCTTGAGAAAAATATTCTCATTTGTATTTCTCTTAAGATTCTTGCGGTGATAGATGCACAAATACCAGTACTTAACCGTAATACCCATTACTCAGGTATTATATATATATATATATATATATATATATATATATATATATATATATATATAAATTTACTTATCTGAAGATTATTGCAGTGATAGATGCATAGATACCGATACATAACCGTAATACACACTACCCAGATATAATACACACACACACATACACACACACACACACACACACACACACACACATATATATATATATATATATATATATATATATATATATAGTATATATATATATATATATATATGAGTGTATGTGTGTGTTCCAGCAAAACTCTGAAATGCAAAATGCAATTTCAACCAAAGTTGGTATACATACCACTTATTATCTGGGAAAGAATACTGTGGGTGTAAGACATCACTGTCACGAAAGGGGGTTGGAGTGGGAGGGGGATAAGATGTAAAAACAACCAAAATTGACAGATATTAGTTTTCGAGGTCTCTGAGATGAATATTACACTCCCGATATCCTTTTAAGTCCAAGTTCAGCCGTGATAGGGATGGGGGGTGTGAGAAGGGGTGAAATATAAAATGTAAAAAATTCCGGGCAACGTAATTGAAGCAATTATCATTACAGGAAATAGAGAGAGAGAGAGAGAGAGAGAGAGAGAGAGAGAGAGAGAGAGAGAGATTTTTCTTGGTCAGCTAGTAATATATATATATATATATATATATATATATATATATATATATATATATATATATAGAATATGGATATATATATATATTAATATATATATATTATATAATATATATATGTAATGGACGAAATGATGATTACAAGCGAAAGTTAAATGTGTTGGAGAAGAGATGAAGAGGCGAAGAAGGTTAAATGAATAAAGGAAAATAGTTTGAGGTTTGACTTGAGAGATAGTGCAGATATTTAGGAATATGGATTGAGCTGTCAAGAAGAGTACGAGTGAGAGAAAACCAGGAAAATAATAATGTTAAGAAGCATAGCGGTCAGCAAGAACTTTAGGTTGAATAAGGTTTGCAGTGAAGTATTGCCAAGAGAAAAGTTAATGAGCAAATGGATCTTAGAATAAACGATCCAGATGGAAAGATGCTGTCTGATGTAAATGAAGTCTTGAGTCGATGGGGTGAGCATTTTGGAGGGAGATTTGCTGAGCGTGGAAGATCAAGAGTTCGAAAAGTTTTGCTTGTGGAAATGACTTTTGAGGACCTGCGAAGGGTAATCATGATGCTGAAGACTGGGAAGACATTAATATTTGGGGATATTATTCAAACGAAAAGCCGTGGTGTTCTAGAGCTATTGTGTAGGGCATATAAGGTATGCCTGGATGTAGGTATGACTAAAAAGGATACGGATCCATTGCATCAAGGTAACGAAATACAGTAATTGTTGATAATAACGTTATTTGTATACCTGAAAGTAATTGTGGATAATAACATTATTTGTATACCTGAAACTTTGAGAGTAAATGTGAGTAAAGGTAACTGTATGAGGGCAAGCATGAATGAGGAATATAGAATAATTGTGTGACATAATGGAGACAATTATTGATTAGTATGGTTGGTTGGTGGTAGATATAAGGTACTATCACAGGATGAAAGAAGAGGTAAGTCACAGGAGGGATCAATTGGATTTTGATTATAAATGACAGGAAGAAAAAAAGGTTGAAGTTCTAGAGATAAAGTATGGCATAGAAAGAATGAAATAGTGAAAATTTTAGAGTATGTAAAAGTGGTCATAAGGGAAGCATAGGTGAAAGAATCGGTCATTTGGTTTAGAGAATAAAGAATGGTGTCGTAGTGATATTCGGGAAGTGTTAAGACTTAGAAAGCGCTTCAGAGATGCCCCGATATGGTAGCTTTTGGAGAGGAGAAACCTTAATATCAAGATAGCTATAGGGTGCATGCAATATGCAGGTAAATGGCTCATTGTGGATACGGGTTTTGACTTGCAGCTGATGAGTATTCTGTGTTAGTTTATGAAAAGGCTAATGTTGTGGAAGTTTCCAAGTTATTGGGTTCATGCAGGATTCGACAGCTAAAGTGTGTATTTGGCAGTTTTGCAATTATTTTGTTTGGAGCCATGCCCATGTAAAGTAAGCTGCGTCTGTATGTGTGTGTGTGGTGTATGTATTGTATAGTATATATATATATATATATATATATATATATATAGATATATATATATATATATATATATATATATATATTTGAGTGCATTAGCGTTTAATGTCCCTGTGCTACCACTCACACTTTTCTCGCTTATATGCCTACTAGTTGACCAGTGTAACTGTTGGTATGATCGCGTTTGATGTTGATACTGTTGAGTGTATAAAGCGTTTCCCCCTTTGCATTTCTCAGCAGTTGCGCCGAGAAAAAGTCTTTACCTGCAATGAAGATTGCAGGCATGTACACAGAGCAATTAGCTTGACTCTAACTTTTCCCTGAGTTTGGCATAATCCACCGGATTGCAATTTCCGCTCTGAAGATGGTAAATAATTACCGGGCTGGTCCTTGCCACCAAACGCTTAAAACGCTTCTGTTCTTTGCAGGTCGAATGAATGATTATTTACGGCCGTTTTGTTGTTAAAATCGTTTTTGTGATGCTGAAAGGCCAGCGCTGTGGCCATTAGGGAGGGGAGGAATTTTTTGGGGGGTTCATATGTTGTTTTACGGCTCTCACTCTCTGTCTCTCTCTTTTCTTCTTCTCGGCTCTCTCTATCTCTCTCTCTCTCTACTCTCTGTCTCTCTCTCTCTCTTCTCTCTCTCTCTCTCTCTCTCACACACACACGTTTTACACTTTTCATTTATAGGCTCGTTTCCTTCGATTTGATATTGATTTATTGTTATAGCTCTTTTGGTCGTGCGACCGCTTTGCCATCTCTCTCTCTCTCTCGTCTCAAACACACACACACACACACACACACACACACACACACACACACACACACACACACACTGTACGCATCCATGAAAGTTACGATACTGCTTGTAGCCTACGACTGGTCTTCAAAGTTTAGAAATAAAAAATATGAATTGTTTTTTATCAAACAGATTGCAAGGAATGCCATCACATGAATCCCATTTTCTATAAGAATAACTGTCAACGAGGTACTTGTATATTTCAAGATTTTAGGTGATGCAGAAAAAAAAAAAAAAAGAAATTTCCAAATGTCCTTGGTTACTAATACGGAGAAGACAAATAATGAACAGTTAGACTCGGTAATTGCCAAATTACATGTTTTGTTACTGAGATAATGATATTATCCATGATATTATCCACATTCCAGGTGCTAAAAGCTTTTTGTATCCTTATAACATATTTCCTGTGTTCACAGACATTTTCTGGACGCAAAAAGAAAGAGTTCCATATTGTGAAGTTGTAATAAAGATGAGAAGTGCAGTATTTATCAATCTATTCATCTTTACACACACGCACACATAGTATATGAGTGTATATGCAAATAGTATATATGTATATAAATCCCATAGAAGGCAAGTGAATATATTTCTTACGTGACGGCTGAAATTTGTAAATATGTATTCCAGTTATACAAAATTGCTGCTGTTTCAGTAATGAAACGTATGCAGAGAATAAAATTGAAAATAAAATCCATGAATTGTGAAAATGCAACTCCAGGGATAAATATCAGTACTGTGCGTTATGAAATGTGTTTGAAGAAGTAAATGGTACTTAGCTAAAGCAATTCTTGTTGTTTTTGTGCAATTCCGTGTGTATTTATAACTTTTACACGTTCACAAGCGTAGAAAAAAGTGGATAGGCCCTAGTTTTGGGTCTCTTATTGCAAGAAAGCATTATTAGACATTTACACATTCTTAAAACATTCAAGTGTAATACAGTGAGATCAGTATTGTTATGTTTTGTTATGTCATATTACAAAATTAGTTTACAGGTGATGATATAATGAGAGCAGTCTGATGTAGGCCATGTCATTAGTTCACCTGTGACACTTCCTGCTCATAGATATTGTAAGGGTAGGCTGATGTATCTCTGAAATACAGCTTTGTTGCTGTTGTTGGACATTAAAACTGTTAGAAAGAGAATCGTCAGTATTTATTTTTCATGGCATATGATTTGTGGCAATAAGATAAACAGAGCAAGAAAGAGCCGTCTTTTTCTCTTGTTTTTGTAGATCGCTACCAGTGGCCGATTTAAGGTGTGTGTGGTGTGTGGGGGGGGGGGGGGGGGGTGGGGGGGGGGGGGACCCTGGTCACGTCCCCCCCCCATGGATTTGAATAATAGAACATTGTTTTCTTTCAATAAATCAGTATAAATAGCAAAAATTTGCTTAGCTACTAATTATTTCAACAACACTAACAACAACTGTACAACAACAAAACAAACAACAACTATGTGTGTGCATATATATATATATATATATATATATATATATATATATATAAATATATATATAAATATATATATATACATATATTTATATATATATATATAATATATATATATATATATATATATAATGTCGTATGTGTGTACATGTTACATATAGTATATGTGATCATCCTAAGTGCCCAGACAGTGAAAGATTTCTAGATCCGCCACTGGTCGCCAGGTTGCAGAATACAATTCTGCTTTAAAATTGCACTGATGCATCATGTAGTGCACCCATACATGATTATCCATAGTAAGAATGTTGCTATAGTTTTTTCGTCCCATACGCGCTCGGGTGTTCTTCGAGATCTTTTACGAAGCTCGTCTTTACCCCTGAATACTGAAAGGAAAAAGTCTATTGTTTACCTTTCTTACGCTTTATTTAAAGGCTTCGAGCATAACTGCCAAATCTACTATGAGTTACTGTAAGTAGCTGGCATACTTTACATTAAACGTTTTGTTATATGGAACGTTGTCGACTATTCCTTTGTAATGATGGCATTTTTTTTCTCATACTTTCCAGATCTTATTTTGTTTTTTTCTAAATGTCCTAAGAGTTTATGAATTTTTAACCTACGTATGTGTGAACCTATCCCCCCCCGCAAGATTGGAAGATGCAAATATACCGGAAGATGTACTAGTAACTCTCTGGTAGACATTAAAGGTGCCTCACACTGAGGGACCTGGGGCAAAAGGAAATTGGTACCAAGGCAAAGTGTTATTGAAAGTTTATTAGTTGCAACTAATAGTTACAGTGATTTGTGAAACATTTACATTTTAACCCGAACGAACTGTAAGGTCTGTAAGGTAAGGTCTCTCTCTCTCTCTCTCTCTCTCTCTCTCTCTCTCTCTCTCTCTCTCTCGTTCTGTTCGGCTATCCCAACACGGAATTAGTCGTAAAGGTTTTTACTTCGTGAGCCCAAGTTTTGAAAACAGGTTTTATGGGTAAACTCATTTAAATGAATCTCTCGGAACTCCGATGGTGCTTTATGAAGTCCATTTCTGGCGAAATTTAATTTCGAAATTAAATGCAGATTCGGCGTAAGTGGTCCTAAAGGTTTGGTGTGAGCGTATATGTGCTTGAAATGTGGTCCAAGTGGAAGAAACGGTGTGTGTGTGTGTGTGTGATGTGCTATAGACTAGAATTCCATGTAAACTTTATGTGACTGTTTTTGTGAAATATTTAAGTGTTAATATAACTGGTGCCGAAGATTAATCTTTACCTGGAAGTAAGTGAGTTTTGGATTTCTTCTCATAAATGTGACTGCACGTTGCGTTTTATAACTTCCTCTCTAGTAAGATTGTTCAAGTTTGAATAATGCTTCACGTGTGAAGATATTGTAATATACTTATGGAAGATGAATGGCAGTGACCACTTTAGTGCTAGCTGCTGTTTTCTGATGAGCGCATGTCAGAAAGCCCAACTATTTGGTTTTCCAGAACAAGGAAAAGAAGAAAAGAAGAGCTTTATTCCTGCAAAGCATCAGGTGCAATTTCCAAAGAAGCTTTATAGTGTAGGGGTAAATTACGTCTAGGAATGCTCAAGAAGAGTCATAAGAGCTGACATTCGACTCACTACTGGAGCTGCGAACATACAGAAAAAATCAAGAGGTTTGTTTTTTCCCTCACACCATTTGATTGTAATGCTCTGAATTCTAGGAATTCCATTGCCACCGCGATCATTTAATTGTATATTCTCAAGGGACAGATTTGTAACCAGGAGCGCTCGACCTCTTCATATTTTATGGGTCTTGTGGCTTGTGCACATTAAAAAATAGCTCCAACTCTAGTAGAGGTGGCTTTTGCATATTACAGAAATTTCCAGCTGTATTAGAGCTTCTTTGTTCCAGGATCATCATTCCGTTATTGATATAACTATTGGTCAATACGTCAACAGATATTTATAACATTTTTGTCATGAAATGATGAATAATCTTATGATGTATACCTACAGTGGGCTATATTACTTAGTTTTGTGAAGAAAGGAATTTAAGGACACCTTAAAGCTTGCACATCATAGTAGAGTCCACTCTTTTAAAATGGGGAAACATAAATAATTACCTCCATTAAATTGAATGTCTAGTGATTCCAGGAAAGTGATATGAAACCCTGGACTAAAATTACGTATCCTGCAAACCCTGCCTTTTTCATTACGAAGAGAAAGAGTAAGCCAATATTCTTATATTCTTCTTATAACATAAACGCGAATGTTTGTATGTGTGTGTTTGTAGCTTTATGCAATATATAAATCTGAATCGCTTGACAGATCTAGACAAACCTTGGCGACCATCCTTTGACTCAGCTTAGGTAACAGGATAGGTTGCAAACCAGTAAACCAGTACCTCCTTCCCCTTCTCTCATCCCTCTTTCCCGTCACTTTGTAACTTATGTGGTAACCGCTTGACCGATTTAAACAAAGTTTGGCATGCGGCCATTATTTGACCCGCTTAGGTGAATGGATATGTTTATTCCTGTGCTTCCTTCCGCTTCCCCAATCTCCCTTCCCTTTGTAACTTATATTGTAAATAGACTCTACGGGGGAATCATACCTCATTCCATGTTCTCTCTGCCATATAAATATATATTTTTTAAATGCTTTTCTTTCTTGTGATTAACAACTCTGTATCAAGGTATGTGTTTAGGTTTAGCAGGGGTTGTGCTTTGGTTAAGGCGGGGGTGTGTTTAGGTTTAGTAGGGGTATTTCAGTGTAAGTGGGATATGTGTTTAGGTTGTGTAGGGTAAATGGGACAGTCACCACAGTAATGTCTGGATAATATGGATAGTCAACGCAGTAATACCTGGATAAAAAGGACAGTCAGCACTGTAATATCTGGGGGACATTCATCACAGTAATATATGGATGAAAGAGAGAGTCGCCACAGTAATATCTGGATAAAATGGATAGTTAGCTCAGTTATACCTGGATAAAAGGTCCGTCACCACAGTAATATCTGTATAAGGGACAGTCACCACAGGAATACCTGGATAAAAGGGATAGACAGTACAGTAATACCTGGTTAAAGGCATCAGGCAGCACTGTTATACTTTGATATAAGGGACAGGCAGACAGTGATATCAGAATAAAAGGAACAGCCATCACAGTAATTTCTGGATAAAAGGGACAGTCATCATAGTCATTGGAAAAGTACAGTGTCGAGTGTTCGAGACACAGTTAAGGCTTTAAAAAAAAAACCTGTGGATGTTACCTCATGAAACGTCGACTATAATGTCGATAGTAATGCTTGTTATCAGATTACCTATAGTAATCACATAAAGGCCGGTTTCATTATTGTTTTGACTGTTTTATCTTTACTTTTGGTCAAAAGCGGCTTTGTAGTTTTTGTGTAGTGAAATGTTCGGAATGGGTAATTCCATTTGCGTGGATGGGCCTCTACATCTGCTAGCGACTGTGCGTTGGTCGAAGGAGGGGTTGGGGGGGTGGGGGGGGGGGGGGTGGGTGGGGAGGAGGTTGATAAACACGGCTAATTTCATTTGTACCCAGACAACATTACAAATGTTCACAGTTTGTTTCCCGGAGTGGCTCTAGATAGCAGCAACTTGGTGTCCATTTGAGAGAGAGAGAGAGAGAGAGAGAGAGAGAGAGAGAGAGACAGAGAGAAAGAGAGCGAGAGAGAGAGAGAGAGAGAGATACATCATTAATTTAGGTATAAACACTTTTAGATTTAATAAAACCCAACACTGCTCCTGATTGGTGCATACTATCTGTCCAGGTACGGTAAGTGAACTGAGTAAAAAAAGAAAAAAAAAAAAGTTGCCTCCCCACATTAAAGTTGAAGTGCGCTTGCGCAGCCATTTGGCCAGAGGCTCATCATTGTGATGGGCTACTTACTCAGGCCACCGGCGCAGGCGAGAAAAAATGTGCTAGTTGTTCACATTAACGTTCAGTTTTGCCTGCACAGGCCGACTGTGCAGGCATAACTGAGTAGGTATAACCGAACGTTAGTGGCGGCCTTTATGGTCACGAGTTGGTCTTTAGAACCTGTACGTTGCCAAACGAACTAGCGTTTTCCTTGTAATAACTTGTAAATTACTTTATTTATTTGTTTTTTATTTATTTATGTTGAATCCCGAAATCACGTGATGTTGAAAGACCTCACTATATATATATATATATATATATATATATATATATATATATATATATATATATATATATATATATATATTTATATATATATATATATATATATATATATATATATATATATATATATATATATATATATATATATATATAAACCCTCTGAGAGTTTTAATGGTTATTGCAAGAGGGAGGAGGGATTGATTTCAAGTACAGTTACGTTTTAGTGTTATGTAAAAGAAAATTATTGTCCCAGCTCTTTCTGTTCGTCCGTCCGGCCGCCCTCAAATCTAACTAACTACTGATGCTAGAGGGCTGCAAATTGGTATTTTGATCATCCGCCTTCCAGTTATCAAACATACCCAATTGCAACCCTCTAGCCTTAATAGTTTTTATTTCATCTAAGGTTAAAATTAGCCATAGATCATGCATCTGGCAGCACTTTTCAGAGCCATACACTCTACCGCATCTGGTGAGCAACTGGAAATCTGCCGTTCATAGTAGATGGTTTTATACAGCATTATATGTTGTATGTTGTACAGAAAACTCGATTGCGCTGGAGAAACTTCGGCACATATTTTACTTGTTAAGTAATGTTTTTGAAAATTTTTGTCAGTACCTTCAAGGCATGAAAAGATATCTCATAATAGGTAGAGATTTTTTCGTTGGACAGGAAGATAAACATGTTAAATAAACAAAGACAAGAAACCACGATTCCTGAATAGGCTGCATCATGCATTATGAAACGGGCGAGGAAGATCTCGTGGCTGAAATCAAAACAAACCTAGTTCTGAGATGAGCTCCCGATGCTAGCAAGTCCAGCAGACACAAGCAAAAGAAATATATCCTTAAAAAGATAAATGAAGATTAAATACCATAATCGTATCCTTCATATTTTTATGCCTATCTGGTTCATAAAAGGGCACATGCGATATAAAAATAGATAACTATACTCTTTTTTCTTTTTTTTTCCATCTGTTCATCCTCCTGTGGTGTTTGCGCATGGTAACACGGCGTCTCGGGCTTTAAAGAATATCCTATTTCTAATATTAACGGTGTAATTCGCATACAGTAATTTATTAAAACACTTTTCAGTTGCAAATGTACACCCAGATATCCTTTTTTTTTTTTACCTAAAACTTACACATAGCGTAACTATTTAAAGCCCGGGACGCAGTGTTACCATGCGAAAACACCACAGGCAGGTAGACAGATGGAAAAAAATAGAGTGTAGTTCTGCTTCTGTCGTATAGAAAATTGTATTTTAAAAATTTTGTACTCTCTCTCTCTCTCTCTCTCTCTCTCTCTCTCTCTCTCTCTCTCTCTCTCTCTCTCTCTCTCTCTCCTAGATTAACTTTTAAACTTTTATGTAGTTTCTTCAGCTGAAAAAAGTCGAGCTGTATCCCCATTTTATTCTGTCCATCCATCAGTGTCTCTTATGACCTTCTGTATGAACATGGCGACAGCGGCTTTGAAAAGAAAGTATATTTCATAATTGTTATTGACAGCTGGTTTATCAATGGTCAGTCTACATAGAACAGTACATAAATTTTTCAGGCCCGTCAATCATTCATAGATAATACTGTCACTTTTTCGGAGGAAACTGCCTGTTAGATTTTGCAATTTTTTTTGAAGTGTCGTACTTCATTGTTATATAAGTAAATGATTTTGTTTTTATTTTAGTTGAACAAGTGACGTATTCTTTTATCTTTGAAGTCGCAGGTGTGAAGTTTCCTTGGGTGTTCTGTCCACCCTTCTTTTTATGCTTCCATGTGGCCTTGGCTGAAAAAGGCATTAGATTCCCTGATTAATGTTGACCCTCTTCGTATCTGTCTGTTTCCATTCTCCAATCAAAGTCCTTGTAAACTGTTTGGTACAAATGGAGCTCTACATCTCTTTCGTCATGTAATGTTCTGTATATTCAAACCTGCCTTGGGAACGCTACATGTACAATGTTTAGAACTACCACTGCTCTCTTTATCTGAATATGCTGCCTTTTGTGTATGCGATCATGGTTTAGTTAATTTTGGGGGAAAAGAGCTTCGCTGTCTTTCAGGGTTTATTGTAACAACCTTCTTAGTGTCTGATCGCTCATTTACTCTTTCGACACCGGCAGTTTTGTTGACTTTTCCTTTACAAGAAAACTTTGGATCTCTCTCCCGTTTCAGATTTCCTTGTCTTTCAAGAGTCAGTTTTATTGCTTCGTACTTGGCAACGTTAAGTTGCTAGATTGCCGTTGATTCTACCTCTGCATAGAAAATGCAACTACGTACCTTTTGATTTTTTTTATAAGAGTATAGCTATGAATGTTTTTTTTTTTTTTTTTTTTTACACAAGAGTATAGCTGTAAATGTTTGTTCCGACACCATACACCTCGAACTACTTTAGATTTCATGCCCTTCCAGCCTTCCCCTGGTACCTTATGGCAGGAATCTTAGGAGGTGGAAAGCACTGACGACCTCTACCTTCGGTCGCATGGCCGCTGACCCCCGGGTGGGGGTGGGGGAGGGGGATAACCGGATTTTTCTGGTCGGTACCGGGATTGACTATCCTAGGTTCTCCTATTAAAAGTAGTTCGGGGTAAGTATAGCTGGGAAAAATACAAATTACCAAGAATTTGTGATTTGCTGTAACATATATGCGTATGTGCAGGTCACTGAGGCACAGATTGAATGGCTTACTTTCCTCTTAAAATGGACAAGCTGTGCTACTCTTTGATGGCCATGTTGGGTTTCTGTGACTGAATGCCGGTCTTTTGTCTTCGTCCGACCTCTGAGGTCATTAAAGGACTGAAGAGATAGGCATGGAGTGCGCTTATTATTGTTGTTTTGATTAACTTTACTCTTAGCCAGCGTAGGCTCTTATTTCGTTAGTGGATTATTTTCTCAAGTAAAAGAAGGCTTCGGTTGCTTAAAAAATATAGAAAAATAGAAATAGGTAAAGACAGAAACCCTTTTGCACCTTACGTATCTATTGCAAGTAGGTAAAGTGAAACAGTAAGTACATGCGAATTTAAAGAGATGTCTAGATTCATTCAGCATAGGGAGCGAAGATAATAGCATTGAAGTAAATACTAGAAATTAATTTTTAGAAATAAAAATAGCATGTCAAAATTCAAGCGATGTCTTTCTGTTCGTAATTTGTCCACTTTGAGAAAGTCTTCCATCTCCTCAAGTGGAAAAGTTTCTTAAAAGAATTTAAATTTAAGAAAGTGAAATAAAAAAGGAAATCAAAGGAAAAGATTTGATGTGAAGCATCTCAAAGTAAAGTAAGTTGGTGGAAGGGGAAAGGTATATAAATGACGGATAGACTGATTTATTCGTTTGGAATGGCACTAACGTGTTTTATCTCCTCGTATTCTTGTCATTTTATTTGTCATATTAAAATTTCCATCATTATGGGAATATCGCTGCTTGAGAGATTGGAAAACGACGAAATAAGAATGAGGAGAGTCTTAGAAAAGATTAACAATGTAATAAGAGAGTCACGATTGATGTAGTATGCTCATTGGGCATGTGTTGAGGACGGATGATGAGGAGGGAGTGAAGAGGGATTGGAAGGAACCTGTTAGAGGAAAAAGATCGAGAGGGAGACAAAAATGGCGGCATAAAGTGATGGAAGATATGGAGAGAAGAGGTCTGGTGGAGGATGATGCCTTTGATAGAACTGGAGAAGACGCATCAGGCAACCGACCCTTTAATGTTGTAGGGATAACGGTGGGAAAGAAGATTCAAATTCCCATCATTGTAAAGTAGTTTAATGAGACGGCTGAGTCACAAGTTGGAGACTCATAGGGCACAACTAAACTTGATCAGTTTTAACATGAGAACTGAAGACTTGAGCAAGGTAGAGTTCACGAAGCTTGTTGGTCACGAAAGGTTATTTAGTTAGGCGATAATGAATGATAAGGACTTAATGGTCTCAGAACTATTTTGGCCGCAGATCTATAGGTGTACATTCAATTAAACGGATAATTAGACTGATAAATAAGAATACCAGGCTTGCTTTTAGTTTTACGCATTCCATTATGAGTTCTTATATGATACAAAAAGCTTATAAAATTCTGTTTTTTATAATCACGAGATTTTTACAACAAGAGAATCTCGCTTTACAAATTGTCTTTGGTTAGGGTTCTTTGTCATTGTTATTCCACAGTATTGCCAACTTAAATTCTAGGGCGTGGTAGAATGCCCAGACCCCTTTTCTCTTTTCTGAAATCTAAATGCTGAGGGCTGTCACTTGCCTTTCTCGTAGTCAATTTTGCTAGAACGTTTCCATGTTTTTTATGTTGGTGCCTTTTTCCGTTATGCAGCGGCGTCATTATCTCAGATCTCAGTGTCATTCTAAAGGTCACTGACCTTTCGGCGGCTTCGGGAACGAATCATTTACATTAGACATGATGGACTGAGATCCCCCGTGGGATTGGGTTTTAATGCTCGGCTGTCATTGCTCCGGGACTTCAATATAATATGAATTTTGGGCTCGATTCATTATTCCTGGGTCGTTCCTACCTCAGATATTATTTATAGGGCTTCTGTCGCTCATTTTAAATATTAGAAGGTATTATTGTCAAGGCTTGATATGTTGGGAAGAATTTTCATTGTGTTTTTAACATTTCAAATTATTATTGGCAGCATTTTAAAGCATCTTTTTAGTAGTCGTGTGGATTAGTGTCCGACAGTAAATGACATCGAAATTCGCTGAATTGCTGCCTTTTTTTATTTTTATTTTTTCTGCTTTAAAGAGTTCTTACTGCAAATGAGTCAAGTTTTTATGTTTTTGTTTGAGTTATGCTCCTGTTACACTGTTCCTCTGTTCTCTTCCCATTCGGAAAAACATCTTTTCCTTCGGATCCTTTTCAATCAGGGCGCCCTTCCCTCTTATCCTGTAGCCGCATAAATTGTTGGCTATATAAGTGAAACCTTCCGCGGAGAAGCGAAGTGCCTCCGTGACCTGTTTCGAATATTAGAATTCAATGAACCTCCCCCTCCACTCATCCCGCTGCGGAAGACCCTTTCAATACGCTGGGGTTTCGTGTGTACTTGTGTGTGTGTGTGTGTGTTTATGTTTCTGGCAGCCTACTCCCCCATACATAGAATTCGTGGGTAGATGGGGAGTGACGGGAAGCCTTTTATCGCTCTCGGTAATGCGGCACACAGATTGCTCAGTCCTTTTCTGGCGGTGATGATGACGTTGGAGGCGTATGTGTTTTTATGGCTGAATGCTGAAGCGTGAATACTTTTTCTATCGTTTTTTTCCTTCAACTAAAGTGACAACTTCGAAGTCCAGCGATATTGGCGCTCTTGTATGCATGCGATTGTACATGTTCTGTTATTCTCCTTTAAACATTAAACTGAAAATTTGAGAAGATAACAGATATAATAATCTCTTGGCTTGAGAAACCGGGGTCTTGTGCTTCATATGATATATATTATGAAATCTTTTTATATGTTAATGTGCAAACATTCAAATAGAACAGCCGGCGAGTCATTGATTTGATAAGTAAGGTATGCAGAAAAGAATGTCTGATATATTAAAAATAAAAAAAAAGAACACAAATGAAACGTTTGTAAAATTAGAAATAGTTGCAAGATAACAACAGAGCTAATTAACCATTTACTATTTTGAATGGGTTACGGTGAAAATTTTCGCTGACATAAACAAAATGTATTGGCTGAAATTTCAAAACAAAAAAATAAGGTTTAAAAAAAGGTAGATACAAATCTGAGTCCATAAGACTTTCACAAAATTCTTCATCGGAGTTGTACGAAATTTTCTCTCTATCGCCAAAATGACAAATGTTATTATCCACGGCATCACAGTTCCGCGCGTATCTTCATTAGTGAAGGTCGTATCAGCCGGAGATTTTTTTTCTTCTACTCCCCTAAAAGAGACGAGAACGAAGTTTTATGTTGCTACCCGGCTCTCTCTCTCTCTCTCTCTCTCTCTCTCCTCTCTCTCTCTCTCTCAAACACGCACACACTAGTGTCTTGTATGCACGTATACTTCTTCTTAAATGATTTTTTTGAGACGTTTCGTATACAATCGACTCTTGTTCATTCATACCTAGAGATTATGATGTAGCTATCGTCATACACGTGCAGATGTAATTTTTATGGATAATTATGGTTACCTGCATTTGCACATTTTGTGTAGGTATAAATGTAGTTATTTATCTTCTGTAGATTTATATGTGTAAGAAATTTAAAACAGGATCATGCACGGTCTATTATAGACAAAATTTATACATTGTTTTTGCATCATATCCTACATTGTACGATTTTTATCGATTGAAATTAGACATGCCCATTTCATATATAAAAATCTCACCTCCATAAAACGTCAGTATTCTTATTTATATCTATAATAAATACACAGCTTCCTTTTTAGCATCAACTTATCTATTATTCGCCTCTATTTGATCATCGTGCCTTATTTATGTATATTCCGAAATATCTTTTGGTATACAAGTGGTTTTTGCATTCTTTCACGATCTGTCTTACCATCAGTAGCTCCATTTTCCTAGCTCCTATTTACCTTCACACACACAAGCAGGTATCCGTGTGTATAATGTTTCCTTTAAAATCACACTTTGCTAGGAAAATTGTGTTATTACCAGCCTAGTGTCAACCTAAAATGGGATATGCTCGACTTCTGGTCGTGATAGCATTATTTATAATTGGTAACGTTCTTTATGTGTAATTTATCACCCAATAAAAGTGAGGTTGATACTAAGAAGATATTTGAGGCCTGCTATTTGAAAGTATAGAAATAACATGTAAAGTTTATGCCAAATTACTCTATATATATATATATATATATATATATATATATATATATATATATATATATATATCTATATATATATATTAGATATATATGATATATCTATTATATCTATCATCTATATATATATATATATATATATATAGATATATTATATATATGATATATCTAATCTATATATAATATATATAGATATATAATATATATATTATATATATATATCTATATATATATATATATAGATATATATATATAGTCTCTCTATATATATATATATATATTATATATATCTATATATATATATATCTATATATCTATATATATATATATATATATATATATAGATATATATATATATATTCTATATATATATATATATATATATATATATATAGGTATATAATATATCTATATATATATATATATAGATATATATATCATATATATATATATATATATTATATATAATCTTTATAGATATAGATATCATATATCTATATTACTATATTATTATATATATATATATAGAATATATATATATATATATCTAATATATTATATATGTATGTATGTTTTTATTTTATATAGGTTTATTATATTATATAGATAGATATATATATATCTATCTATATATATATATATCATATATATCTATATATATATGATATATTATATATTATATATATATACGTATATGGTATGCAGACCGTTTTGCTGAAAGGCAATTCTTCTAAAGCACATAGTCGAATCAGCCGGTCAAACTGTCGCGTAGTATAACGACAGTTCGTCGAAAAACTATTAAATATGCTTAGAATTACATCAAATGGAAAAGAAATTATTTTTAATTAAATTCTTTAATTCTGATAATATAAGGAAAATGCTTAAAACAAAATAAAATTGTTGAATTAATTTCTTTCAGTTTAATAATAAAAAGAACAAAGTCCCCTTTAAGTAAATTTAGGACATTATAAACATGAATAATTTAGTTGAAGTGTAAGTAAAAACAATTTAGCTAATTTTACAAGTTATATGCCACTGCCTTTAGGAAATTTAAGCCTTCCTCTCTGTTGGAAATGATCATAATTATTTTTAATTACTCCTTGACTCGAACATAAGCGTTGTTTTTTTTTTTTACACAAATTTTCATTCCCATTGCAGCATGTTATATTAAATCGGATGTTTCAATGAAACACCTTTATTCAAAGCATTATGGGATCCCTCTGAAGGGTTGTATGTTCATGGTAAATTGTCTTGTACTTTACTGTAAACTGACCACATATCTATATCGAAAATTGGTCTTCATCCTCTGCCTCTCTGAGCCCTCCCAAGCCACGCAGTTTCAAAGTGTAATAAGAATCCACTGAACGCTTCATCAGCTTCTGCATCTAGAGACTCAATGAAAACATTGGCCAAAATGGGAGAAACAACCATAGATACTATCTTGTATTTCGACTAGTTGTCAGTCGTCCAAACATATTTCGACCAGCTGTCTTTCGGCATATAGTCAGGATACCATCCCATGGTATGGCTTTATATTCGAAAGTTTAAAGATATATATAAGAAGTTAGCGACGCGGGGAATTCATTGTAATTTAGATACTTTTAAAACTTAACCGTTCGCCTTGTAAAAGCAATTTTGCAACAAATCAGGTAGATAGTCGAATAAGACTGCTGTCAATTTGCTGAGTATTTTCCAAGGTGTTCAACGTTACGTATCCTTCCTTCAAGCAGTGTGTAAAACCTTGCAAGTAGGAGACATTTTGTGATCGGTCCTCCATTAAAGGTGTAGAATCTCTGGAATAGGTTTGTAAGCACATTCTCTCTCTCTCTCTCTCTCTCATATACACACACAGCCGAAAAAAACTCCCTTCTATTTTTCTTTGGTTCCCTCCTCCTGACAAAGGAAACGTTTAGTATTCTTGGCGTTTGCCGTGTGGCCACTCGTCCTTATTGGGTACTCAATAAAGGTCTTTTTCCGTTGGCTCCTCCACTTAATTCAAGCCTGACTGCATATGAAGTGTCAACAATGGCTTTTAAAGGCAAAAAGAAGGTTCCTTCTTGACAGTTATTGAAAACGTTCCTGGCCTCTCGTGATTGGCATAAGACTCTGAATGAGTTTTTTCCGAAATATCTTTTTTCGAGGGGAGGGAGATATAATACTCTGGTATCCAGGAAAGAGAGTCTCTCTCTCTCTCTCTCTCTCTCTCTCTCTCTCTCTCTCTCTCTCTCTCTTATTATGGTTGAGTATATTAGTTGTATCTCACCAGGATTAGTTATTATTGAAATTTATTATAGATCTTTACCTTTGAGAACGAAGTAACAGTTTCAGCCGTTAATTTTATATAAATATGAATACGAATAATGACAGTTTTAGAATTGTAATAAAAATGGTGGTAACTCCCCTCGTTTTTCTCTGAGGAATATTCAGTCGTACAGAGAATCCATCTTGTTTTCCATAATGATTAAAATAGTGGACATCTGGAAACCTGGTCTTGGTGAAGTAGGCATTAACTATAGCTATCTCGACCGAATGTAAAATAATTCATTTAGATCTTTTGTCTGGGGGCAGAGGACAAATACGTATTCGTGTTCTTCATTCCCCAATTATGTTATTTTTTGACACTATGGAAGCTCTGTCTTCGAAATAGCCGACAGTATTCACGTACTAATTCTGGAAAGAATAAACGTATAATAGCGAATGTTGAAAAACAAGGCACCATTGACCGGTAATTAGATCCCCATACTGTTCACTGGCAGGTTGCCGGGACTTTCAAACTTTTTGACCGAGTCTTTCTTATTACGAGCATTAAGAATGTTTACGACACTTTGAGTGTGAAGTTATAATGATAAGAAACTCTAATTTCTTTTCAATTTTCAATCACCTTCATGTTAGGCTCCGGAGTACGTTTCCAGTAGAATGATCCCTTCTGTCAAGGTTTCAGCTTTATTTTAGTTCATTCTGAAGGGCTTGGAGTTATAAACTCTTGAGAATAAAAAAGCTTTATGTGTTATTATTATTATTATTATTATTCATCGCTTCGATGGATGTAGAGTCCTGTTTACCAACGTCCCCGTTGACGAGACCATACAAATGATTTTGGACAGAGTTTACAGGGACCCCGACACTCCATCCTTAAACATCCCAGAGCATGCGCTTCGAGCCCTGCTGGAAATCTGCACTAAGAAGGCCCCTTTTGCTGATCACCGCAACTATATGTTCACCCAGATCGACGGCGTGGCGATGGGATCTCCCCTTGGGGTCCTTTTCGCCAATTTCTATATGGGTACCGTCGAAGAGAAGGTCTTCCAGATTTCCAGGAACCGAGGATGTACGTGCGCTACATCGATGACACCTTCGTCTGCGCCGACTCCCAGGATGAGATAGAGCAGCTGCGACGTGCATTCCACGACCACAGCTGCCTCACGTTCACGATTGAACACTGCCAAGATCGCTGCCTCCCCTTCCTTGACGTCCTTGTCGAACAGCGAGATTCCGAATTCAGCACGAGGGTGTACACGAAGCCGACGAACCTGGGAATGTGCATGAACGGTGAGAGTGAGTGCCCTGAGAGGTATAAGCGCTCCACCATCAGCGCCTTCGTCAGGAGGGCCCTCTCACACTGCTCCTCCTGGAATGACACACACAGTGAGTTGGAGCGCGCCGCCCAGGTCCTCGTCGACAACGGACACACCAATCGTGCTGTTGATGAGTCAATAAGGAAAAGTATGGATGCCTGGTACCACCAGGAACCCCGCCCCGACGTTGCAGAGCCCATCAAGCTTTTCTACAAGGGGCACTTCCACCGGAGGTACAAGGAGGACGAACAGAGCCCTCAAAAAGATTCATCGAGGAAAACGTCAGCCCAGCCGACCCCAGAACAGAAATGAAAATTAAAATAAAAAAAATTATATATTATTAAAAACGAAGAAGACAGAGGGGCTAGCCTGGTGATGAGAAACAACCCTTCGGCGCCCCTGCAGGATCCCTTGAAGAAGACGAGTGTGGTCTACCGTTACACATGCCCCGTCCGAGGATGCCTCGGCAAATACGTCGGTATGACCTCCATGCGTTTCTCCAAGCGAATCTCCTGCCACGCCCAAGAAGGAGCCATATTCAACCACGCCAGGACTGCTCATAACAAACGGATAAAAAGAAATGATATTATCCCTAATATCAATCAATAATAGATCCCCCCCCCCAGATACAACAGATCCCCGGACGTCTGCGCCTCCTAGAAGCCCTTCATATAGGTAAGGAGAAACCAAACTTAAATATAACTCAAGAAACGTTTCTCCTTCCCACCGCCGCCCGGAGAGCAGCGAGCGACCCCCCGACGATGCCAGATAATCAGGAGCCCCCACAGGATGATACGATTCCTGCTACAGACGGAATTCCTGACGTTCATCCCCAGGCACACCACTGTGGCGCTCGCACAAGAGAATCCCCAAGACCTTCGAGGCGAGATCCACGGCTTCGCCCAAGACCGGCCCGACCAATGAGAATGCAACTCTAGGTCCGTGCCGCTATAAATACCGTTCCGCAAACTTTCTTGCTACAGTCTCTTCAATCGACTCGTCCGAAGATGACCTACGAGAAGGTCGAAACGTCACGTAATACCAGCTATACCAGCACCAACACCAGCCCTTAATCCGAAGACGACCCTGGCCCGAACCGAACTACGCTTACGGAATAATACCGGCACTGACGACGACCCCTGCTTGACCTGGACCTGATATCCTGTTCTAAATAAAAGATTCCCTCAGCATTTACAATTTTTTAAAATTCCCAATATGAATATTGGCCAGTTACTCAGAACACCGCTGAGCCTGAGAAGCGAATTGTAAGGAAAATAGAAAAAACAATATTATTATTATTATTATTATTATTATTATTATTATTATTATTTGAATGTTGCACGTATAAGAAATAACATAGTCTAAGAAGTGGAAACGGAGGCTTTATAACAAAGTTGCAATGGTTAGAATGCAATTATCGTGGCATAAAGAAACTCGGGCACTTTAATTCCCCTCTCTTCCTCTCCCTCTTTCAGAGTTGCTTGTTCTTTGATATTAGGTCCAGCCGATGATAAAAAAAAATGGTCATCTAGGGAGTGAACATCATTGGACATAAAACGGGACCTGATTTATAAGACGAGTCCTTACGATTGGGAGGATTCTTGCCAAGAGACTGTAATGATTACCCCTCATGTCCCCTCGCGCTGCCTTTAGGGGCTTTCGTTAGATCCCTCATCGAGGAAAGTTCTTGTAGAAGAACATGCCTGCTGTTTAGCGGTAAGGGATTTAAAAGAATCGAACCGTAGAGGTTGGGGAAAGAAAATGATCCAGGCTTTACGTTGTTTCGTTCACTGAACGTCGAACAAACAATCATTGTCTTCATGTAAGAAGCGATTGGATCATCGTCGTAGGGGGACTAAAAACTCGTTGCCTTATAGCGCAACCAAAGGTTCAGAGGAACATTTGTAATTGGTGCAGATTTGGTACTTGATGGTCTGTGGCAAATTCCTTCGTTATTGCTATCAGTATTTTCCTTTTACTGTAATTATTGTTTGCTATAGCATACATACAACATATACATGCAGTCAGTTATGAATTTTTGTGGTCTTATTTTACATAATCATAGCGTAGCCACCATAGAATATTATATATTTTGTTCAATTAGTAAATAATTGAAAAAGGTAGCACGAAAAATCTGGCTTAAATTCTGCTTCCAGCCTAAATACACTCTTGCCTATTATTTCATGAGTAGTGATTATTCAGAATATAAGTAAGTTTTTGTTACGGTATTTACATCTTATAAGGATCCATTTTAGAACTGCTCTTTTATCAATTTTAGACCCCCTCCCGTTTTTTTTTTTATCTTATTAAAGGCTGCCTTGCTTAAAATATTTTCTTTTGCGGAGTAGGATTTTTTTTTATTTGAATTGAGTTTAAGGCTTCTTCTCCTTCATTGTAAAGTTATTCCTCCTTGCAAGTTGAAGGGAAGCAGCGGGTCTTAAGGCGTTCGGCGGTGAATTTAGAAAGCAACCTCTCGCATGATTGTAGAAGTTTCTGTAAAGCGAGCTTGAGTGGTTGCGAGATTGGCTTCGCCTTTTTCCATTTCCACCACCTCATCTTCTCCTCGCCCAGGGGATATTTTTGTGGTTTGTCCCTCGTGCTCTAAGGCCAGGCTGATTTGGAGTGTCTTTCGATTTCGTCGGATGCTATTTGTGGCTTTAGGTGCGTGAAAACCATTGTTTAGAGTTTCCTTCACTTTCTTCACTTGTAGTGAAATGTAGGTGGATTTCATCGTAGATTTTTGTGTTTCACAAGCACTCGTATACTTAGTATCCCACTAAAACTGTTTTGTGAGGTGTTGGGTGAGCTTATTCCTTACCCTGCGTGTTTTTATATACGATCGTTTGTCTTCAGACATGCCGATAACTGTTTATTTCTGTACGTTTCAGTATTTCAGTTTATGTATCATTTGAAGATTAATATTGGTGAGTCTTCCGAAGGTAAGTCATAACCTGCCTAATTATACTTTGCTTTTTATATTTTGTTAGCCTCGAACTAAATATTAAAAGTAAACGTTCATGTATTTGCTCCTGTACTATTTGCTACGGTATGTGGAATGTGGCTAACGCGCTGTATGCTTGAATTGTGAACCATAGTTGCATAAAAGTATGGTTCCTTTGTTTCATTGTAATATTTTATCGGGGTAATTTGAGTAAAAAGTTGAACCCATTTTGTTTTGTTCTGTTGATAAAAGTCGTTAAAGAAGTATGAGCTATTCAGAATACTTATAATTTAACGGCGACAGTAAACGTGAGAAAAGTAAATGGTCTCTCAAGCATGCTTAGATAGAAAGATAGAATACCGGTTTTTTTTTTATTACATAGGTAGGTGTCTTTGGCAGGGAGAATGTGTTATGAATAGAGGAAACTAATAGAATGTGAACATTTTTTTTTAAATATAAATCGGTATTTGTCTTTTGTAAGAAATGTTAGTGTATGCAAGATAAAGCAGGTGGTGCTGTTTTTCCAAAGAATTCTTTTGAGTAATGAAACTTCTATTTTTGCGAAAGAAGTTAGTAAGTTAGTTGGGATGAGTGCTGTAGTTACAGTGGGTTGGTTTGCTCTGAGATTGCCCAGGCGCATTCAGAATTACCGCCATATGTTGCCCTAGTTGACACTCAAGGGCACATAGATTTAAACTTACGGGGTGAAATTTTTTTACGAAAAGGGAGGCTCTCAGGAAAAGCACCCCTCTCTCTCTCTCTCTCTCTCTCTCTCTCTCTCTCTCTCCTTTGAAATGATCGGCGCAAAGTGAATTGTATGCCATTTCAAGTCATGCAAGGCGTAGAATGATCATATGCTTGTTGTGGATTTGGTACTGTTACGCGGTAAGAAAGTTAATATGAACATCAAAGGGACCCAGGCGCAGCTGCCATAACTGACTATATATATAGCCGCCTTTTCCAGGCAACCCGGAAGTTGATGAGGGCTAGATCTCGAGTTCCAGCTGATTGCTGAGCCAGAAAATTTTCTATCTTTCATGCGCATATGATTCTGGCTTTCTGTGTTAGGTAAAACGGTAATTTCCTGTACCCTTTTTCTCTGTTTTTCCTTCTGTATTTTTATCTCTGCCGTAATGATTCTGGCTTTCTGTGTTAGGTAAAACGCCTATTTCCTGCTCTTGTTATTTTTTCTGTTTTTCCTCTCGTATTTCTATCTCGTGCATATTCACACGACGACTATTTTCCATAAGTATATCTCACTTAAAGAACTTGTCTGTGGGTTTATCGGTTATAACAAACTCTCATGTCCAAAAAAAATATTTTTTTGGGGAGGCCAACTCTCCCAAAGCCGTTAGATTATTCTCTAGATAATTACCGTGACTGAAAGTATTTACAGCTTTATCCTTGACTCCATCTTCTGCTGATTGCAAAAGTGCTGTAATTAATTTTCTCTACGCCATATACTTTAGGAAGTGACAGACGTACTTGAGGTTATTATTAATCTTTGAATAGAGTCTGTCACCTCCGATGTTATGTCCAACGGATGTAGAAACAGTAATAAGGCCAGGTGTACCAGGGAAAAAAAAAATTATTTTCTAGCTTACCGTTCCGGGCGGCAAACCTTTTACTACCCAGGGTATTCTAGGTCTATTATTGAGATCCGCCCTCCAAGGAATCTATTCCTCTAGTAACATGGGTCAGTGGATAACCAAATACAATTTTTACAAGCCATTGTTGATTATCTTCTTTGTCGAGCAGCAACGTTTATCATTAGAAAAAATAAAACTCGTTACAAATACCAGTAGTCGACGTGCCTTTGACTCGTAGCGGTCATACTACTAATAAGTCTCTTATGGAGTTGAATAAGGGTAAACCTCACCTTTGCTACCAGACATCACATCCACAGAAACAAATTTTTAAAGGTTCATACAGAAGCACCCCAACTGCCTTGTACCCCTTTTTGTTTTTATTACTTCTTGACCATTACAGTCAATGTATCATTACTAGTTTTAAATATAAAACTGGCACATCCGTTTGATTTGGTCAAAGATAAACCCACTTGAATGTATAAATGCACAATCTTATTAAAAAAAAAGGTCAACTTATTAGCGTTCATTTATCAAGAATCCGTTGTAA
>NC_087200.1:177429473-177446973 GCF_015104395.2 Macrobrachium nipponense | reverse complement strand
TGAGGCATCAAAACAATTCCTCTATTTCTCTGTTCAATCTTGCTTTCATTTTTTATTTCTTTAATGCTGTTTAGTGAAAATGCAGTTTTACTTTTCATATTGTCAATGTTTTAGATACCCTGATTACTTCAGTCTGTTTTCAGTTAGGTCACAAATTTCAAAGAGGTAAATCTACTTAAATTTCAAAGAGGTAAATCTACTTCACAACGTTAGCTGTTTATAGTTTCATTATTTGAAGTTCCCACCCAGTGTAGCCATTAAGGCTTTTGCATGGGGGCCCCTTTGCTCGTTTGAGATACGTTTTTTTTCTCTGTCTTCTCGACCTTATTCAGTAATGCCAAATGGTTCTCATTCTTATGGAAATCATTTTCCACCTTGCATAGTTGTTTCAGTCTTTCGATACGTACAGGTATGGGCACTATTCTATAGCAATGAAGTATTCTCATTATTTTTTCGGTTAATCTGCTATTTGGTAACAGCCAGCAGGTCAGTACTTTCAACTGAAATTTTTTGGAAGTTAACAATGTTGAGCAAACATTGTATAATGGCCATTATTTCCTCTGTTGTCACGAGAACCATGAAATTCTCTACTTGCTTCAGTGTAATTTTTTCAAGAATCCTTTCGCGCCTTTCCAATTGAACCCTAAGTTCGCTTTTGTTTATATCATTGTTAGGCTTGATAATGAATTTGGTTGGCTTCACTAACAGCATTTACATTTGTTTTCTAATTTCAGATTTCCCTGTTGAAGATTATTATATATAATAATCTCCTATACCACATATTTCAGTTTTTAAAGAAGCAAATATCTTAGATTCTTTGGGCAAATTTACGTTTAATCAAGAAAAACTTGTGGTACAACAACTACGATTCATCATTATGCTAGCTCTTTTCGAATTGGTAATAAGTCTTGGTTCTTTACAGTAATTACGTTTCCTCAATTATTGTTTGATTAAGTTAACTATTCTTGTAAACAACCTAAGACATATGAGAGCCTCTCTCAATTATGACAATTTTTCTTGTCTCTTGTCACGCTAAACTTCTTCGATCCTAAGATTCGTGTTTTAAAGCCACTCTAGCTTTGCTCACATCCCTTGAATAAATTGGCATTTTCGAGTAATTTTAGATTGGCATCCTCAGACTCTTTTATTACCATTTATCTACCTCTCCCATGTTCTCCACTTTCACTTCCCTCATGTTATGTTTCCATGCAAGCCCCTTATGCAGTATAATTCCACTTCAAAGAATCTTTTTCCTCTTTCGTAAATTCTTCATATTTTATTTAGCTATTCGTTCCTTTAATCATGCTCCACATATATCTGTACCTACAATCTATTTCTCCCATACTAGTGGTATATCCCTTCAACATTTCATATTCCCCCATCTGGTCGTACCTCTCCCTTTTCTATCTTTTATTTGTAGTGGTCAATTCTTATTCTGGTTTATTAATTGCTCCTGCAGTTAGCTGCATATATTACTCAAGCTCCAGCAAACTCCACTGTATGTTTTAGCATTCTGATCCTTATTTACATCATGGCCGCCTTTTGTTGAGTATGTTCCTGCCAACTTCCTCGTGGATCGTGTTAGGGATTATTCTATCCCTAACCCCACCCCCCCTTGAAAATAGTCTTCATTGAAATCAATTGAATAAGTTAATCCACTGGAAGGGGAATCCTTTTTTCTCCATGATCTCGAGATAATCCCTTGGGTATTTTCAGATAATCTTCGAAGTTCATATGTATAGTGGGATGTTTTCCGTAATGGAATGCATGAATTAATCTTTCTAGAAATGCAGGTGAATAATGAATAGGAATTCGGAGTAGAATATTACTCACTGTATAAAACCACCGACTTTTTGGGATTGGTGTGGCTTCACGCGGTCTTGCTGTTAATTTATTTTTTCCTCTCCAGTTTTGTATATTTCTGTCAGACTCTGAGAGAGAGAGAGAGAGAGAGAGAGAGAGAGAGAAAGAGAGAGAGAGAGAGAGAGAGAGAGAGAGAGAGAGAAAGAGAGAGAGAGAGGCCGTCTTGTGTAGCTGCGTTTAAGCGAAAGAGAAAATGCTTTTACCTTTGAAATAGTATTTTAATCATCTGAAATTTCTGCGTCTGTCACACCGATGAGTCAGTTTTTGTGTGGTTTAATTAGAACTGGCCCAGGTATGACGATTGACTATTCTTTTGTAATTTATCTGGTTTATGTCAGTTACTGCAGGTCCTTCGTGAGTCAAAAGATTTAGTTTATATGTTTTGAAACCTATGTATGTATGCACGTATGTATTTGCTTATGTGTCTTTCAACCTGTGAAATCGATACAAACATGAATGCTTACACACTCATTTCCAACATTTAACGGTGGACTGTTTATGCATAGGTTGCCCACTACACCCAGGTGTAGTATGGCGTGCATATACCACCAGTATGCATTTATTTGTGTTTATTCTTTCAATTTTCCTCATTTATGTATGCTTCTGCACGAATGTTATCATGAATTAGATAAATTAATATAGCATTTATGCTTGATAATTCTTATTAAATAAATAATGAGTAAAAATATGGACATGTGCACTCAGGCATGCAATAAAAAACTTGTTATTACGAAAGATAAATAGAATATTAGTTTTGGTCGCAAAAATAATTTTCTTCAGAGTTTATGTCATCTTTTATTGTGTATTCGAACGACTGGTGTAACTCATCTGTAACGTTATTTCACATGATTTCCTTAATTGGGAACATTTAGTTGTATTCTCATAGACTGTATTTTCAGTTTGTTAAGAAATTATGGGTAAAAACTGCTGCATTGGCGATATAAGAGTACTGCCAGTCTACGGTTTGTTTTCCACGCAGTATTTCTTGTCTCTTAATACCATTTTTCAAAACTTTTTGAGATCATATAAATATCGAAAAACTGACGGAAGTCAATTTATTTCAAATTCCAAAATGGCTCATGGACAGTGAAGTTGGGAATTGTATTAAAGGTTCAGAAGTTGAGCTTGGGAACAGTGTGTAGTTTGCAAAAACAATCCAAACATGGCAATTGATAGTTCTACGCGAGTGAAGTTTTTAGAGCATTAATTACATCTCCTTTAGTAGATGACAGTATCTTCAAAGTGATGGCTATTTCTTGAAACAACACAAGCACGCAATTATGGGATGGATGTGTGCCTATTTCGGTTGTTTCGTATCCGAATTTGAAGCTATTACATTGAACTCAAACCGATGAGAAAAGGAATTGGTTCTCATAAAATCCGGTCACCGTGAAGCTCTCTGGCTCTCCCATAGAGTTATGTAGGCTGAGTCATCTACGCTGCTCTTTATTTTGATTGGTGTAAGCGATCTCAGATGCCATCCTTTTGTGTTTCTTGGTTTCATATTCGTTTCATAACTTTTCGTCCTGTAGTTCGATGGTGTTACGATGAGATCAACGGATGAAAACCACCCGAATTCTTAGAGAAGGAACCCGACGGTTCGCTTTTATCTCGAGAAGAGTGGATATATTGACCTATTTTGCCCTTTACTCTCTCGGAATATTTTGGCGTTGATGTATCTCTCGCATACACCAAGCATTCTCTCACCCAATGACTTGGCGCTTCATTGAGAGGTTTGCTTTTGGAGAGGATCTTAAAATGCATAAATAAACTACGATCACTTGATCTGAAAGTTTTTTTTTTCTTTTTTTTTTTTTTTGCATTGAAATGGTTACCAAATGGTTGTTTGGGATTTGTTTTTAACAAATCTTATTTGCTGATCATATATATATATATATATATATATATATATATATATATTATATATCATCCATATATTATATAATTATATACATATATAATATATAATATATATATATATCATAT
Organism: Macrobrachium nipponense; assembly: GCF_015104395.2. NCBI lineage: Eukaryota > Metazoa > Arthropoda > Malacostraca > Decapoda > Palaemonidae > Macrobrachium > Macrobrachium nipponense. The sequence continues at coordinate 177,443,124 of NC_087200.1, read as the reverse complement.
ATAGATATATATATATATATCCATTATATAATATATATATCATAATATAATATATCTATATCCCATATCCATATCATATATAATATATACATACATATATATATATATATATATATATATACACACATATATATATATATATCTATATATATATATATATATACACACACACATATATATATACTATATATATATATATACACACACACACACATATATATATATATATATGTGTGTGTGTGTGTGTGTGTGTGTGTGTGTTACAAGAGTCTCTTTGACCCAGTTTAATAAAAACATGAGAAATCACTAACTGGTAAGGTAACCTACCCCGATGGGTCCACCACAAACCGGCATCTCTGCAGCTAAATCAAGTTATTATATGTAGGCTAAAACCAAACTCAGAGATACAAAAATAGTCTTTATTTCCCCAAAATAACTAACATGAAAAGTAAGGAAAATTCATTTTATTTAGTGACATTCGAATCCATCTGTTAAAGGAAGTACAATTATTAAAATAAAATTTAATAAAATGGTTAAACATAAAGGAAAATGTACGGTGCTTTTCCACTGCACTTCGGCTTCTCTCGGGGCACCTGCAAATATTTTACAGTTTAACAGTCTTTTTGCCTTTTTGACGGATCTTCTGCTCTTTCCTTACGGACCTCGTTTTCACTTCTTACGATGTATATCTCTAGAATAGCCGCTTTCCGCTCACGGCACCTTATATTTCACTTTGAGAAGCTCTAGTGTTCGCACATACGTACACACTATAAGTGGCTCTAGAAACTTCCATGAACACGGCCTGTTTGGAGCCCGAATATACAAACACATTCGCATTTTTCTGATATCACGAACATAATATGACTTCTAACCAACCAGGTCAACCTCCGCTCCCGCTGCCTTGCCGATAAGACTTGATAATGTTATGCTCACGTATGCTTTGTCTCGTTCAACCAGCCGAAGCATACCCCGATGTCTTGATGCTCATTCATAACACTTGCGACTGTGCTGTTGCACATTCCAATCCGTTGCACCCTAATTTTAATTATTATCGTTAGACTGTGGCAGGTAACACTGCTCGGCCACCTCCACGTGTCACTCCATACGCTAGGCTGGTACTATATAGTAGATTGACAGCAACCGTGCATTTGATGCCTAGGCCAGTCCCTTACGACGCTTCTGATTGGCTGTTCATAAGCCAATAGCAGGACTAGAAACTCTCAGTCTCTCGAGAGAGTTCACATAGGCAGAATGTATGTTCCACCTCTCCTGAAAGAAGTATACCTCAGGAGAGGTGGAACATAGATCCTTCGCATGTGAACTGTCGAGAGAGACTGAGAGTTTCCAGCCCTGTGAGTGGCTTATCAACAGCCAATCAGGACCGTCGTAAGGGACTGGCCTAGACATCAAATGCACGGTTGACTTTAATCTACTATACTCCCGAAGTTCCACAAAATTTATCTTGTCCTTCAATGGAGGAACCGTAAGTGCCTCCTATATTGCTGAATTTAAATATTCCGCGACTCCCATGCAAGTGCTGCCTGTGCCTGCTTCGTAGAAGTATCGTAGATCTCTGGTTAGCTGGTTAGCTTACACGACGCCACACGAGCCATCGAAGATTTTCGGTCCCTGTAGTAGTATTATATATATATATTATATATATATATTATATATATATATATATATATATATATATATATATATAATATATAATATTTATATAATATAATATGTATATTGTACGTGCATCCAAAAGCCAGTTTTCCTACTTATGTTGCCTTCGTCGACTTAGAGTATCTTAGACACGTTTGTATGTTTATCAGGTATAAGTTTCCATTTTTAAGGTAAAAAAAATCATAGAGGTTTGGCTCAGCATGTTAAGGGTAAATGTACTCCAGTATGATTGTCAAATAAGCTAGGGAAAGATCTCCCTTGTAATGTCAAGGGGAAAAAACAAAAGGGAATAAGGAGTTCTAAAATGCAGCGTTGAAGGAAACGTCCAAGTTACCAACGAGTCTGCGATCGGTAAGAATTTACTGTAGGTTTATTAAAAAGGAAAAAAAAAATATCATGAACGTCACCAAAATGAGCTCGTTTTAGAAGATGGAAACAAAAAGCGGAGAAATGGTGCTCGATGTTTAAAGCCGCCTCTCAGCTGCTTACTACTTAGAAAGGTTCAGATGACTCAATAACAAATCGAAAATTCGAAATATTTTTTCAAAGGGTCCAAATAGGTTTGGTTTTATCATAATAGCATTGACTAAGGCCATTGCGCTCATGGCTTCCTGGGTGAGTGCCTGCCACAAGGATTTGTTTCACCCTCTGCATATCAGGCTTTACCTATTTAAAAAGACTGTTATTTTAGGTTCACCGACTAGGACCAGTTTTCGGTTTCTTTTTCCTGTTTCCTGGACCCTTTCGTTATCAACTGGAAAAAAAGACCTTTCCGAACACTTTCATTTTTTCTTTTGACCCAGGTTACTTTGAGCAGCCTAGGCAGTCTTTGTCGAACCCCCCCCCCCCTTTCAAAGAAATAATTAAATGCTACCTGTTCTTTTCTGGTTGAAAACTCTTAACCTTTATTGTAATTAGGAGTTTCCACTTGCATGCAACAACGTGATGTTGCTCTGCTGCATGTATTCTGAAGGATGCAGTGATTTACTTTTGTATTTCAGGAATTACTAGAATTTTCAGTGGCTTAAGATTCCATTTATTAAAACCTTTCATTGTAATTTGTTCTGTCTGTCGATTACTGGGATAGTGTGAAGAGCAAAACCGATTGCATAAAACGTCACAGTGCTTGATGCTCTCTGGAAGCAGAGACGTTAACGGTAACGCCGGTTTTATTGCGTCTTCGTCACGTATTGGAAGCCGCTAGAACAGAAAGGGAATACAGCGCCTCAGTGGCGCGGTCGGTATGGTGTTGGCCTGCCACATCGGTGCCCGGGAGTTCGATTCCATTGAGGGGTGAGAGATGTGTATTTCTCGTCATAGAGGTTCACTCTCGCCGTGGTTCGGGAGTCACGTAAAGCCGTTGGTCCCGTTGCTGAATAACCACTGGTTCCATGCAACGTAAAAACACCATACAAACAAACAAACAAACAAACAGAAAGGGATTACGGTGGCTGATTCTTGGAATATTAGTGATAGGCAGAGTGACAAGTGTAGGAATCTAATGTTCACGAGATCACTCGTAAAGCAAGCAATCATGGTGGTGATGGTCCCGTCATAATGTAAAAGAAATGGAAGGCAACGCAGGATATGACAGGAATAGTAAGAAAACTATAACAGTAAGTTTCATTTATTTATATACAAATGAAACATTATACACTAATATTATATATATTTATTGTGTGTGTGTATTCGCACACGCACACTTTCACGATCTTTCATTTACTGCAGTTAGCATATGAAGTCAATGCTCTTGATACCGTGTTTTATTTTTTTTTTCAAACGCTAGGATGAAAATGGGGATTTGGAATGCAGCATTGATGATATGGACTTAAAATATTCCAGTACTCATATTGCTGTATGGAATGCTGCTTTGAAGTGATTTGTGCATGAACACATTTGGATGCATTGCATGCTTTGGCAAAAAAAAAAAACTGCTCTCATCTCCTCTCTCTCTCTCTCTCGTCTCTCTCTCTCTCATCTCTCTCTCTCTCTCTCTCTCTCTCAATATATATATATATATATATATATATATATATATATATATATATATATCCATCTGTTTTTATATCATGTTTATATGTTCAAAACTCCATATGTAAGAGTATTCTTGTATGATAATCGTGATAAAATCACTGCTATCAAAGCGTGGAATAATATTTGCATCGCCAACGATACATCACCTAGTGATCCGTTTGGGAAATAATAAATTTCTCATAAAAATTATGACACCTAGATGAAATGCGTGTGCGTTTATACCTGGAATCTAAAGATAGCATTGAAGGAAGATTTTAAGAATCTATTTCCGTTAAACTGAAGTGACTGATGATGGCCTTTTAATTGGATAGGAACTGAATGTCCCCTGCGTTTTACCTGGTGTCTTTGAGCTTTGGTGAATTGAGTTGTTCAGATCGACGTAATGACCACAAGCGTAATGCTCCTTGCGTTGGTTTAGGGTGACTGTAATCCTGGGATGTGACTGCAACAGATTTTAGATCAGGGTACCTTGCGCAATTGCATTGCTAGGTTTAAAGAAATAAATTCTTTTCCCATTAGTTATGCGTAGACTCTCTCGTCCTTCTGATATAACTGGTTTTTCAGGCGACATAGTGATGATCATGATAATAGCAATGAGGATAATAAGAAAGGAAATAATATCGACAAAAATAGTGATAATATTGATAATAGTTATTATTATAATAGAAATTTTAATATTTAATGTAAATATTTCGCATATTTAATTCATTTACGTTATGTATTTGTCTTTGCTGCTACAGGAAATACAGATTTATTTTCTTTTGTGGATTGACTTGCATTTTACTTATAATATTTCCTTTATATCTAAAAGGCAGCATGCAATTTTCGAAATAATGTCTGAATTCCTGAAAGGTCCATATGTTTTTCAAACGCTAACGTTTTTTTCAGAAGACAGTATACAATTAAAAAAAAAAAAAAAATTCAGAGACAATATGCATTGTCTTAAGCAGTAATGTGATCTCAGAAGGACACCGTGCACTTCCCCAGGTAGTAACTGAATTTCAGAAGGACAGCATGCAGCTTCCAAAACAGAGGCTTTGGTTTTAGAATGACAAAAGCCATTTCCAGTCCAGCAATTTGTAAATGTTACGAAGACAAAGCAGTGCCTTGGTTTTCGAAAGACAAGATGCCATTTCCCAATCACTAGCATTATCTGAGAAAGACAATATGCAGTATCTAAAAGAGAGACATTGTTTAAACAATGCAGCATGAAGTTTGCCAAACAGTAACTTTATTTTATAAAAACAAGATCGATTTCCCGAACAGTAACTTTGTTTTAGAAAAAGAAAATGAAGTTTCCTGAATAATATTATTTAAGATAGGTAACACACAATTCCCAAATCGGTACCATAATTTCATATAGTCCTGACGCAGGTTCCAAAACAGAAACATAAAATCAGAAAAGGCGACATGCAATTTTCAAAACAATTGCCTAATTTCACGAAGACAACGTACATTTTCCAAAACTAATGTAAAAATGGTATCATGAAATTTTCGCAACAGTGAATTAAATTTGAAAAGACAAGAAACAAATTCCAAAACCTTGCATAGGAACTTCGAAGTAGTATCTCAAACCGTTGTTTATATCCGGATGATAATACGATAATTCCATTGCCGTATCTATATTTTAAGATGACAATACGCATCATTTAAAACAGGAATTTGCAAAATCCTGTGGGCTCTCCTTCAGAAATGGAACGTTTTTCTGACCTGGAATATTACCATACTTGAAATGAAAGTCCAGCGTGGGATATACTCGTATACTCCTTAGGAACAAGTTTTGGAAACGTTGGCACTTGAGTTGAAATTGAAGACAGTCTCCCCAGGATCAAGCGCACACAAAAAAAGCATAAAGTCCTATGTTATTGCTGTATTAAATCAAGCTATACTCGCTCCTAAGTTTGCTTGCTTGCATACTTGTTTACTACAGTTTAGATTCTAGGTATTATGGACGATTGCATATTCAGTCTCTGCGTGTTTGATAGTGATGTCTATAAATTAATTAGGTTTTAAATATGAAAATTATTAACATTAAGATATATTGCATACATACTTAAGAACACACACACACACTCACATATTTGTACACACACACACACACACACACTTACATATATATATATATATATATAGATATATATATATATATATATATATAATATATATATATATATATATATATTAAATTATAATTAATGACAGAGTGATGAAAATTGATTTTTTATAAGAAAAACTTTGTTTCACCACTTTCAGTACACCTGGACTTGTACTTGTTTTTATTGCGTAATGCTATATATTTTCTGAAAACTCTTTTTTCCCTCATATTAATTACTTTTTTTTTTGGGGGGGAGAGGGGGGGGGGAGGGGGCCATCCTTAGTTTGGTTTGCAAAGCTCTTCCATTAGACGCTATGAAGGCCATAGATATTTTCCCCCGTCTTTCGTGTTTCCGTGATGTTTTCCCAAATATCCTCCTGATATTTTTGCTCTTTAATCTCTCTTGTATTTTCTCCGTCGAAGATTCTCTTCTCTTCTAATTTTTCTTGGGTTTTCATCGACGGAGAATCTCTTGTTGGATATTCCGTCTCCCCTCCGGGATTCTTTCTGATTTATGGAATGGAAATTCAAGGAAAATGCTTTTACACCACTCTCGGAACTACTACTGAATGTTAGGCTAATGCTCCTTCATTATGCAGACATTGGAAGCGAGAAGGGGGTTATAGAGGGAGAAGCAGTGGGAGAGGGAGTAGAGAGGAGGAGGAGGAGGAGGAGGAGGAGGAGGAGGAGGAGGAGGAGGAGGAAGGAAGGTTTGTTGGTGGAGTCATCGGATGGGACTGGTGTTGGAAGTGGAGGAGTTGGATGAGGTAGGGGTGGTGGTAGGATGGCAGGAAAGGAGGAGGTGGTGGTGGTAGCGGAGGGGGAAGAGGGAGAGGGTGTAAGTAGGGGAAAGGGGGAGGGAGGGGCTGTAATATAGGTGGAGTTATTGGAAGGGGAGGATGATCAGGTGGCAGAATGTAGGGGAGGGGCTGTATATGGCAGGCTGTAAAAATAGAGCGGTGTGGTGGAGGAATAAAAAAAGTCGATAAGTTATAAAAATAAGAAGACAATAATGAGGAAGGAAGTTAGACGATGGGTAGATGGATTAGAAACTTATTTTCCATTAGTAATGAGAAGACCGTGATGGAAATTGCGAACGCCAACAGTAAAAAAAAAAAAAAAGAAAAAAAAAATTTCAGATCTCGTTTAAAAATGTTTGTCTTTTCCTCTGCTGCTTCTTATTGTTCATTCCTGTCTCTTTCATTTTAAGTTTTATTCGAGTAATGTACACTATTAGTCATCATTCATTGCGCATATAATTGACGTTTGTATCTGTATATATATATTTGCACATTTTTATATAATAATAATAATAATAATAATAATAATAATAATAATAATAATAATAATAATAAAAGCGCTTCGGTGGCGTGGGTGGTATGGTGTTTGCATCCCACCTCGGTGGTCGCGGGTTCGATTCTCGACCCATTCCATTGAGGAGTGAGAGATGTGTATTTCTGGTGATAGAAGTTCACTCTCGACGTGTTTCGGAAGTCACGTAAAGTCATTGGTCCCGTTGCTGAATAACCACTGGTTCCATGCAACGTAAAAACACCATACAAACAAACAACAACAACAACAACAATAATAATAATAATAATAATAATAATAATAATAATAATAATAATAAAAGTCTTAATTTCAGGCAGAGGACAAGGGCATATTTTTCGCTGAGTTGTAAATCCTTGCGAAATATGCAGGGATTGGGCGAAAATTTACTAATACTTAAAAACTTTGGACACAGCATTAAGGTAAAAGTTAGTTCGTGCGCCATTATGTCTTTGAAACACGCCGATTTGATTATAGGTGCTTTTCCCATTATTTTATTTTATTATTTCTCAGGTGGTTTGAATTTGTTTTATGGTTATTTTCATTACTATCAGTTAATTTGTATTTAATGGCCTCTACGTTATATTTAAAATATTTTTTTTATTAATATAAAGATAAAGATTTTGCAAGCGAATTGTAGTTAGCAAGTTGACCAGTTGTCTTAATTTCATTGCAAGGGACAAGTTGTATGTATATATATGTGTTTGTGTGCATATCTGTGTATGTATGTGTTAATGAAATGTTTTAAAACACGTTCCGTTAAATCTCAGAATTCGTCAGTTGCCCCAAATAGTGAATTATGTACACTGTGCTTCGTGAGTTTCAGTATGCATTACAGGTAGCTAAGGTGACATCGGCAGTCCCACAGGTCACTAGTGACCTGATTAAGATTCCTTCGTCACTTCGCAAACTTCCTCAATATTACGTGTTTCATAGCAATGCCGAAAGCTTCTTGTCTGTATGTAGCCTGGTGTCGCCATTGCGCGACGTAATTTGTACAGAATTTCATGAAACCTGCTTTATTGGTTATTGAGTCGACTTTTTATGCTCGTAACTGCTAGGGAGACGGGCATATGTTAAAGCCTTTTCGCTCAGCGATGGTGGCTTCAGACATTGATACCTTTCTAAGTTAGCGCAATTATTCTATCATGATGTTATTAGCTCCATGCCCTTGTCCCTGACATCTACAACCAGTTTATCAGGCATAAGGTACGTAGGTCATTACTTTGGTTAAAGAGACATGATTGTCTTTAACATAACGTGAATCAATCATCCTGGCTCTTCCGACAGACGATAAGATTTAAAAGATTGCCTAAGATTGCCTGCAGATGCGCCTTAGGTTTCATCTTAGTTATGTGCGACCTTTTGTGTTTTAATTTGATAGTCTTCAATTTGAATCAGCGCTTCGGTTTTTTTCATTATTATTTATGTGTTGTGTGTGTTTCGTGTAATCAACCATTCAAAGAATTGTTTCGCAACTGGATTCCACGAAAAATTCATCCGAATGGATGCGGATTATTCTTGGATGAAATATTTAGGTAATCGTTAATATTTGTCGGTTATTAGAAAACGCCACTGCCATTTATTGAAGAAAAAAAGAATTAAAAGAATTAATACATTATTTTAACTGAGAGAGAGAGAGAGAGAGAGAGAGAGAGAGAGAGAGAGAGAGTTCACATAAACCCTATATAAGATTATATATCACGCTGAAACTTTTGCTATGAGAAAGTCTATAGATTTTCCGCATATTGTGTATCTGCGCTATCAAAGCTGAAGGTTTTTAGGTTTACATTAGTGTCTGCCTATTTGTATGAGTAGGTCTTAGTAATATATCTCAAGAACGGCTAAGAGAATAAAGATCCACAATTATGTAGTAAAGTGTACGACTATGTGCAAGTAAAAACAAAGGCTTTCGAACGCGTAAACACTGATGAGGACAATTTTTTTGCTTTTATTTAGTGACACAGTTTACTATATAATTGTCGATTTTTATTACATAACAGTTTTTCACGATTGTGAATTTCTTAGCTTGTCAGTTATGTTCATAATGTAACTTTCTCTTTTGATTTAACTCAAGGGAGAAATTAACCTTATATTGAAGACTTGATGCACTGGAAAATGATCTCACTTGAGAACCATACCCTTACTGATGTTCATTATATAACCACCTAAAGGATATCTCTCTCATGAGGATATCTCTCTCATGGTCCCTCAACATCTGTGGTCCCTCTCTTAAAAGAAATGCCTCATGTGTAGTCTATTTGTGTTCTGCTACAAATCTTTAATTTTCGATAAGATTCTTAGACAATATTTTAGAAAAATGTTTTAATTGAGCAACCTTGTTGGTCATTTTTGTGAGCTACAACCAGTAAGAATTGGGAGAGAGAAGAAGAAGAAGAAGAAGAAGAATAGAGAGAGAGAGAGAGAGAGAGAGAGAGAGAGAGAGAGAGAGCTCACCTGATACCTCGATTCTCCTCTCTAAATAAAATAACTTGAGCAATGGGTAAGGTCCACCAGCCACAGTAATCGTATCTGCCCTGGCTTTATCCTTTGTAAGTTTGTGTGCGTCCTTGCGTTCCTGCATGTGTACGTGTGGATGTATGTATGTATGTGCGGCGTGTTCCTGGGTTCCTTTCAGAGTTCCCGAGATATGCAAGTGACCACATACCTCCTCTGGGCAGCCAACATCAAAAGGGGATTATGTGGAAAAAAGGAACCTCCACTGAATTGTAAATACCTTCTCAAGGAAAGCGGCCAAAGAATAATCTTGAGGAAGCCAGGAAGATCTCTCTTCTTAAGAGCAGGAGGAAGAGGAGGACCAGGAGAAACAAAAAGAGAACGAGAGGTGGGGGGGGGGGATTTGTTGTTGTTGCTCAATGGGAAGGGGGATGACTGCGTGGGTGTGCGTCAGGATGCAGGTATGTCAAGAGACATAGAAAATACTTTTACCGATGAACAATTTTATCCTCTCAGCCCCCCCCCCCCCCCCCCACCCCCTCCTCCACCCCCCCCCCCCCCCAAAAAAAAAAAAAAAAAAAAAAATATATATATATATATATATATATATATATATATATATATATATATATATATATATATATATAACTAGAAAACCAGTAATAAAAGTGATAGGGTAAGAAGTAGAGTATATTAAAGCTTACTAACCTTCCTGCACATTTGCAAGGAGGAAAGATAGACTTCAAAAATAGAGGATAGACGGGCTGAAATAGGTTTAGGAAAGGAGGGTGCGTAACATCCAGAAAGCGCAAGAGCGCATTGAAGATAGAAGTGAATGGCTGTGTATGGATAGTGATGTGAGAATATTGCCGGCAAGGAAATCAGGTATTAAGTCAGGCCATTTCGACTTAAGACGAGGCTAAAGTGCTTTTGTGTCATCCTCTCTTACCTGCACTTATTCTTAGTTCAAATCCTTCAAGGCTCAGTGCTAACATCTTTTGTTTCATAAGGTTGATTATTATTGTGGAATTATATTTTTACTTGAATAAGGAAAAATCGTTGTAGTAGTTTTAAACAACGGTAAGAACGACAAGTTTTCTTTCGTGAAAATTAACCTTATTTTACAAGTTTATACAGAAAAAACCAATGGGTAGTATGGCGAAAGATAGGCAATTAAAGATAGGTATTAAAGTGGTAGTTTTCAGGGCACGCAGCGAAGAATCCCATTGGGCTTGTATGAACCAAATTGGTCATCCACTGATGCATTTCATTATAGGAAGATGATTAAGGTCACGTTTGAAATACTAAGGCCTTGGGTGGAGTCGCTGAATTTGACATTATGGGATTCCCAATCTGGTATATGAATTTCTGTAATTTCACACCTCCCACCTTACCCCAGTTTTGTCAATGCTTTCCGAGCAGTAAGTTAGATGTATCAAAGGATTACAAACACATGGAGAGGAGCAGGGGATAGCACTTTGTCCCCAAAGAATTGCTAAAAATCGAAAGGAACTACCCTCTGTGAATAAAAAAGTTAAATATATATCATCATTAATGCCTCAGATGAAGGGTGACTCAGAGGGCTGCTGTGACATTCAACTACTCATATCGTTCCTGTGAACGCCTCAGTGTCGTGGTCGGTATGGTCTTGGCCTGCCACCTCGGTGGCCGTGAGTTCGATTCTCGGGCATTACATTGAGGTGTTAGATATGTGTATTTCTGGTGATAGAAGTTCACTCTCGACGTGGTTCGGAAGTCACGTAAAGCCGTTGGTCCCGTTGTTTAATAAACACTGGTTCCATGCAACGTAAAAGCACCATACAAGGAAAATATCATTCCTGTGCTTTATATGCCACAAGTTTCCACTTATCTCCAGCCTCCCTGCTTAAAGTTCTCATCCTAGTAGGTCAGGATCATCTAAATCGTCTGGTGCACACAGAAGTACCAGGAGTTGAGCATTGTTCGAGACATCTCCATCTCCCTTTCCTCAATATACCATCTACAAACATATCTTAACCCTAATTTCCATTATACTGTTATTTTCTTTTTAGTTCGAGAAAGTTATTTAGTTAAAGTTTCATTGTCATACCAATCCATGCCCTTATAACAGTTCAGAGCTTACAAGGCTTCTTTAACTAACTTTCATATGCAGTTGTCGTTTATTTGATTTTTAAATCTTATTCAGGCTGCCATTGTTTGATTTGAAAGATTCAGCTTCATTGATCGATTCCACATCTATTTTTTTTTATCATTTCGTCCACACTTTGTCCTCATTACGTATGTTTTAGATTTATTTTGAGTCATATCTTTATATATTTAATGTACTGTATTCAGCAAGTATTGTCAATTTTATGGTGTTTTACGGGTTAAAGCGAGATCATCTGCATATTCTAACTTTCAAGTTTCTATTTTTTCGCTATTCTGATCTTGCTCTTCCATCTTCAACCTTTTATTTTTGTAAGATCCATGAGAAGGATAAACAGCAAAGATGGAATAACATTCCCTTGTAGCACCCCACTATTTACTGCAAAATCACTTAATAAGGCCACCCCTCCCCCTTTGGATGATTTCAGTTAGCTTCACATATTTAACGGGAGCACCACAGTGACGCAAGAATTTCCATAATATAGGTCTTGTGGAGGATGTCAAATGCCTTCTTGTATTCAGTAAATGTTATCAGGACGAGTTTTTTTAAATTCCATACACTATTGCACAATGTGTTAACGCAAATATTTGATGTGTGGAACTCAGCCTTTTCTAAACGAGCTTGTTCATTTCTAACTTTTTTTATCTATTTCTTTTTTCTCACTCTGTTAAGCATAATGAAAATTTTTTTATACCCGACTTCAGTGCAATACCTATCATACTTTAGTTTTGAATTCCTATTCCAAATCACCAGGCTATGTGTACGATGTGTTATTCCGGTTGTAGTTAATGTCATGTGCGCAGTGATTCCATTATACCCCAGTGTTGTCCATCTCTTATGCTTCTATACTATCGATTCTATTTCAACAAATATGAATTCAGTCTTAATTAAGCACCTCGAGTTCTTCGTCAGTTTCTGGTATATCAGTTAAACTATCACACTCATTCATGACCTTATTTGACAGGTATTCCTTCTGTTTTTACCTAAGGATGTTTTATTAATAATTGGCGGGCTACCTTATCTAGACTAGTACTTCTTATACCCTACATTTACTACTAAACACACACACACATATATATATATATATATATATATATATATATATATATATATATATATATATATATATATATATATATTTAAGAGGATAATCACATCCTTGCTCTCAAAGGACGGCTATTTCTAGACCACTTTCATGTCTTCCATATTCAAGGGTATGCGAAAGTTACCACATAAACGGCATAAATGTGCAACGAACGGAAGGGGGGAAGAAAAGGTTGATGAATTTTTAAAGATTTCATTGAATTGTAAATATATTGACAAGGAAGCCGGGGAGATTCCTTCGAAAAAAGAGGAAAGTGAATCCGAAAAAGAAAAAGTAATCCTTTTGCTGTTTTCGTTCAAAAGTTCAGCTTTTATGGTATATCAGAGAGAGAGAGAGAGAGAAGAGAGAGAGAGAGAGAGAGAGAGAGGTATGTAACAAGGAAAAGGACGTTTCATTACCTTACAAAGAATCGATTTTTATTTTTAGCTCTTAAGTTTTTTTTTTTTTTTCTCAGGAAGGTAATTTGTTGATGGACCATAAGTATTTGATGTGATTCTGATTTAATGGTATAGAACAGAAATCACTAGTGTTATATCAGGACGTCGATTGACTCTCTAGTGAGCTATAATGTAAAACAGATTTGAAGCAGAACTCTGAAGATGAAGGGTGAGTTATTGGATGGTCAACGTATTCAGACGATTTTCAGAAATAGGATGATCAAAGGTTATCCTTTTCAGATAAAGGGATCAGTCTTGCATTGCATTTCTGAAGCGCGTGCGTTCTCTCTCTCTCTCTCTCTCTCTCTCTCTCTCTCTCTCTCTCTCTCTCTCTCTCTCTCCACGAGTTGATTTTGCTGGCAATTGTAATTGTA